>NW_006159547.1:1477660-1479403 GCF_000334495.1 Tupaia belangeri chinensis | reverse complement strand
CCCCCCCCACCCGATCCGCCAGCTCTCGGCGGGGTCGGGCAGCGCCGGCTGGACCCGCCCCGAGCTCCATGGTTTGCCCAGCCCTGCGCGATGGTGACTCTGGGCGAGGAGGTTGGCGCCGGGCGCACCCGCAGATCGCAGAATGAAGGCTGGGAGCGCTGCCTGCGGCCAGCGGGGGCTGTCTGCCCGAGTCCAGTGCCCAGAGAGGCGGCCCAACCACCTGAACCCGGAAAACGCCAACAAGTAGTTTCTTGTCGGAGAAGGGCGGCTCAGCTGGGCGCCAAGACTCAGTCCAGCTGCCCAAAGAACCTCGCTCACTCGGAAACCAAAGGGAAACCACTTTTCTCTGGGTCTCCTTAAGGTAACTAGGGATGGGAGGCTAACGGGGTGATTTCCCAGGAAGGGCGAGCTGCCCCTGCAGGGAGCTATCCCCCAGCACGGCCCCTCACCGGTCCCCTCAGCCTTTCCGCAATGTGCCCTGGGGAGAGGTGGCTGGGAGGCTGGCACCGGGGACACTGGCAGACAGACTTCCAGCTCAGGGACCCAGGGGGTGTGCCTCCCGCAGCTTCCCCGGGGCCTTGCCCCTCCTAGAAAGCAAAAGCGCCCACCCTGTACCCGCCAGTACGTTTGTTTATCTTGGGGAGGGGGATGGGTGGGATGCCTTGATTACTTCTATTCTCAAAGATGGATCCTAGTTAGTCGGTTCCTTTCCCAAGTAATAATAATAACAACAACAACGACAGCAATAATGGGAGAAGGAAATTGGCTAAGGAAATGAGTCGGAGGTCTCCATGGTGAATGGCAACAGCAGGGCCGGTTTTTTTGGCTCTGACTTCTGCATTCAGTCTCTGCCTGGCCAGGCAGGGAGAGTAGAGGTGAGGCAAGAACAGGTCGTGCAAAGGGCACTCCCTGAGTGCTAGGAGCAGCGAGCAGCCCAGGGTGGACCGAGGGTACGCGTGCAATCGGGGCTCTCTTGAGGGGACTTTCCCCCCACACTGCCAAGCTGCCTGGGCGAAGAGAACGCCCAACCAAGGGAACTGCACCCAGGTTGGGGGAGAGGGAGACAGGGGGTCAGGAGAGTGGACGAGAAGATCCTACCCGGGAGAGGGAGAGAATGGGGCAGAGAGGAGGACAAGAGCTTAGGAGGAAGAGTTAGGGGCTTAGGGGTGGAAGGGGGGTTAGGGGCTGAGAACAGGTTCCACTTGAAAGGTGATAGAGAATGAAAGGTGAGGGTGAAAAGACGAAGGCGAGATCAGAACCAGGGAAGGGAGTGTGAGGCAGGAAGAAAAGTGTCACAGAAGGTCAAGGCAGACTTGGACTGCTGTCTTCTGAGTTGTCTGGACACCTGGGAAAGGTGTGATGCAAGAGGCGGGACAGGGTTGGACGCCATGTCCTCTGGGAGAGTTCTCTGCCCCTCGCCTATCTGCCAGCCCTGCATCTCGGGGTTCCTGGCTGGGGTGGGGGCGGGGGTCATGGCGTGTCGCTGACGGCCGAGATCTGTAACTTGGCGCTGTGTTCGCCTCCCCCAGTCATGTCTGAGCCACAGAGATGGGCAAGATCGAGAACAACGAGAGGGTGATCCTCAATGTCGGGGGTACGCGGCACGAGACCTACCGCAGCACCCTCAAGACCCTGCCTGGAACGCGCCTGGCCCTTCTCGCTGCCTCCGAGCCCCAGGGCGACTGTCTGACCGCGGCGGGCGACGCGCTGCAGGCGGCGCCCCCTCCACCCTCCCCCCCCCCC
>NW_006159547.1:1473670-1477616 GCF_000334495.1 Tupaia belangeri chinensis | reverse complement strand
CGTCACCCCGCGCAGCGGCGACCACCCCGGGGGCGGCCGCGAGTTCTTCTTCGACAGGCACCCGGGCGTGTTCGCCTATGTGCTCAACTACTACCGCACCGGCAAGCTGCACTGCCCCGCCGACGTGTGCGGGCCGCTCTTCGAGGAGGAGCTGGCCTTCTGGGGCATCGACGAGACCGACGTGGAGCCCTGCTGCTGGATGACCTACCGACAGCACCGCGACGCCGAAGAGGCGCTCGACATCTTCGAGACCCCCGACCTTATCGGCGGGGACCCAGGTGACGACGAGGACCTGGCGGCCAAGAGGTTGGGCATCGAGGATGCCTCGGGCTTGGGCGGCCCCGACGGCAAGTCTGGTCGCTGGAGGAGGCTGCAGCCCCGCATGTGGGCCCTCTTCGAGGATCCCTACTCGTCCAGAGCCGCCAGGGTAAGGCTAGAATCACCCCTTCCCCGCTGCTCCAACTTCTACCAGCCCCCCCTCCCCCCATTTTCTCTTCTTTTCATCTAGGGCTTCTGGGATGGAGCTAGGGGGAGAGGAGAACAGGGCTTCCTAGCATGAGGTGAGAGGCCCATTGTTTGGTGCAGGTAAACTCGGGAGGCCCAGCTCGTCCATTCTTTCTCCTGCCCTGCCTCTGCCCTCTCCGCTCCTTCCAACTTACACACATCTCCTTTAGCAGACGGGCCCTAAAGGGCCAAAGGCGATTACTCTGCATGTCTTCTGGGACCTTGTCCAGAAACCAGGATCAAGACTCATCCTGAGTTTTTTCTTCACTCTTATTCTAACTTTTTCTTCGACTCAGGTGTCTCCTCGGGGTCTCCTGGTCACCCCAGTTTGATATTTCCAGCCTCATTCTCCTTCACATGACTCACCCAGAGCAGTGACTCCAATTAGGGATCTAATCTGAGGACAGAGGAAGGGGAGATGAAATATATTAATATGTCTGGCTGGGAGAACTGGGGAGAGCGTGCCAGAAGGTTTATTTGGTGGAGAGAATCTCCCTGTGTGCTCTTTGGGTCTGTTTCTTTCCAAGGGAGAAGAATATTGGAATTGCCTGTATTAGTGAGTTGACCAGAGAGCCCACCTACACACTGAGTTTCTGAGCCTGGTGCCTTTCCCTTGGCTGTATCTATATTTCTTGCAGGTTGAACATGAATTAGTCACTTTTGTGATCTTTGTTTGAGTGATCCCACTTCTGTGGATCTGAGTAATGAAGCTTCCAGTCAACTTTATGCTACTTTTTATGTTGTGATCCCAGGCTCACGTTTTCTTTTTGGTTTCTAGTGTAAGTGACAGCTTAAATGCAGTCCTTGACACTCCCAATTAATTCTTCAATATTCCATGAAGGAACTCTAACAGGAACCAATGATGATTTTTTTTTTCAGTTTAAAGGAAGTAAAAGAAATATAAATAACTATAAATTATACAGTATGTCAATGGCTTTTAATTATATGTGAGAACAGAGTACTGTATTTAGTTAAGTCTTTGCAACTGCATGTGCTTGGTTTGCTTCTGACATCCGGAAAAACACCCCCCTCCCGCCCCCCGGGGCAGGATGAAGATTCTCCTAGCTTTGCTTTGGCTCCATCCTCCTTATTGTCTTCCTCTGCATGTCAGAAGTCTCTGCATTTGAGATATTATGCAGCTGTCTATCTACTCACTTGTCTGAAGATGTGCTTCTGATGCCACTTTGGAAGTCTGTGGTTGTATTTTGTTTTCAGTGTGAAATAGAAAATAAAAGGTAGAATATGAAGCATTGTTCCTTTCTTAGATCTGGTATTTAAATGCATATATAAATTCTGTCATGTCCACACTTGAACATAGAATTAATAACATCAACTCTGAAATCTTTCCTTCAGGGCCATTGTGTAAATTCTATAAAAAGTGGCATTTGGAAAAAGAGAGCATATTTATTTAAAGTAAACCACAGGCTTATGATCATTGCATCTGTGTATTTTGAATTCCAGCTGAGTGCTATGGTGCTCTTTCCACCTGGTGGCTAAAGAGATAATCTGAATTTGTTTGTAGACTCATTATGTGATATTTTCCCCAGAACGTGATATAAAAAAGACAGAATATTTTATTATCTTTCTTCACGGGTAACATAATACATTTATTGTAGGCTAGATTGCATAGAAAAACTTAAGGTGTTTACTTTTTACTATGGCTAAAGAATTTAATAATTGACTAAGAAAGTAGACCATGGACTTGAAAACTTTTTTTCATAATCTTACTTTATTTTGTAATAATATTGAAGATTTGACCTACATCCATTTTATGTGAGGTAAGAGCACAGATTAAAGATTCACACAAGGTCAAAGAGCAATTAGAAGCAGAATCAGCCAAGAATCACAGACCTGAAAAATTTCTTTGAGGTCAACAAGTCAAGACCCTTCATTTTGTAGTGGAAGGAAATGAAGAGTGCAGATGCTAAGTGATGGCCAAGGTCATTCATCAAGTTAGTAGCAGGCTCAAAGTTATTTTAGAGGTCTCGTGACTCTATCCCTAGCCTCTTTCCACCAAAGCCACTAATTGTAACTGACTAGATAGCAAAATCTCTGCAGATCATGTTGCTCTTGAGATTTAATGGAGATAAGACAGTTATTAGAATTCTAACTTTGAAAGGTCACCTATGACTTCTTTTAAATATGGATTTCAGGACTTTGGCTGGTAGAATTTTTATCCTACACTTCTCAACAGTAGAATAACAATCTGGAACTTGAATTTACTTCTGAAAATGAACTCTGTTTGAGCTTTTTATTTTTCTTGACCAGTTGGTGTTTAAATGTTTTGCTTTCTTTTTGTGACCATGAAAATTCCTTTGCAAATCACTAGAGGTTGCATAAAAAGGATTAACCAGAAGTCATCATTCTCTTTCAAAGTGATTTAATATTTTTAATATGAACACTTCCAGTTCAAAGGATGGCTTGACTTAATGTATTCTGACTAGTTTGATAAACAGAATTATACTGGGAGGCCACAGGCTAAAATTATATTGTAAACATGAACATGATTCCAGAAAATATAAATGAATTATCAAATGGTTTGCTTCAGTTGTAGTCTCACTGTCACAAGTCTCATTTTTAACAGAAGACAAATCTACACTTTTATTAACACTTTTTACATTCATTCATTTTTATGGAACTACTTGAGATGAACAATGTTAAAAGTGTGAATTTTTGTTTTGAATTTGTTTGACCATAAACAGTGTGAATTTTTGTTTTGAATCTGTTTGACCTGTTTTGTCATTCTCCTTAACCTTTCCCAATATTAGGGAGATTGGCACAATTGTATAATAGATGAGTTTTATTGTGAACTCTTAGGTCTAAACTGGCAGACTGAAACAGCAGGGATAGAAACTGGGTAATTAACTGAATTTGCCTTTTGATTTGGTTGGTATGTCCTCCTGTTCAGGAGCCTTTAATTTATAAGGTAAATACATATTCGCGAGATCTAAACTATTCTACTTAATTGGTAAATTAGTTTATATTTTATACTTTTGAATTCTTATACTTAAAATAGGAATTTATAAACATTTAAATATAAGTTGTCATGGAAACCTGTTGAGAAGGAAAGGAGACCAGTAAAGAAAAGAGAGATTATTCTGTTGATGCCAGTGAGGAATATTTACAAATAGCAAAAAGCAGGGATGCACAGATGTGTCTGTGAAAATGTGCCTAGTATCGCTTCCATTTATATGTGCTTGTCTCTGAAGACTCTATCACAAGCAGGAGGACAGACATCAGGCAACAATTCCTTGATAGAACTATTTTTAAAGTTTATTATTTTCCTAGTGAGAAAGAGAAAAAAAGAGAGACAGAAAGAAAGAGAGGTAAAGATAGAGGTAGGCGCCCTCCAAAGGCTCCTCATGCCAAAGATCCCGACCCCTGCTGCCAGCTAAAATCACAAACACTTCCTGTGTTCAGTCAGTCCTCTGACAACCTGAGC
>NW_006159547.1:1395935-1470473 GCF_000334495.1 Tupaia belangeri chinensis | reverse complement strand
AAAGATAGAGGTAGGCGCCCTCCAAAGGCTCTTCATGCCAAAGATCCCGACTCCTGCTGCCAGCTAAAATCACAAGCACTTCTTGTGTTCAGTCAGTCCTCTGACAACCTGAGCTTTCTGACATGACCTTCAGCATGTGCTGCAGGCTGTAGCCTGCACCACTAAGATCAGGCTTACAGAACTTTTGGATAGTTTAAAAGTTTTAAATAAGTAATATATGAGCAAAAGATGTACTACAATTAAAGAATAGTTCAGAGAACTTGTCTACAGTAATAAAGAGCCAATAGAGTTGAAAGTTTCTTTTTCTTCCTCTTCTTTTTACTAATTTTTTAAAAATATGCTATAGGGCATGTGTGCTTGTCAGAGATAAAAAAGACAGAGAAGGGACATGAAGAAGCATGTGCCGGGGGGGAATACCATGCCTTTCTCTTGCATTCTCCTCTTGGGATTTTGGGCATGCATACACACATATTCATGTTTTCAAGCCACTGTTTCTAGGACTTCAACTGCACAATTGGTCATGTGAGTCCTAGTGCCTTAACCACCATGCCATTTGCTGTCCCTTTTCTACTCATGTTTTTATGGTAGACAGAGAAGAGAGAGAGAGAGACAGAGACAGTGCCAGAGCCAGAGACAGACTTGATACTGCAATCCTCCAGGCTTCATTTTTTTTGACGTAAGGTGGGCTAAAAGATTATTGAATTCAGTTCTATTTTAGAGTGTGCGTCTCCTTGTTAATTTATCCGAATCTTTGATTACCCAATAGACCTTTTATTTACTTATCTTTTTTTATTTTCAAAGATCTTTTTCCAAGCCAATAATTTTACAATTTACAAATAAATTCAATTTTATGCTTATATTCTGAGTATTGGATAAGATCAGAACGTATCTGATTAAAAACATCAGTAAGAGTCAAGTACTTCAATTGTCAGCTGTATTTTCGGCAGTATTTTCACACACTAAGTGATCTGATTTATTGTTGAGCATTAGACATGCCAAAGGTGAATGTAGTTGGATAGATTAGGTATGGCTTTTGCTAAGAGCTCATTTGAGTTGACAAAATGAGAGACAAGGAAATTTTTCTTCTCTCTTAAGAAGTTCATTTTCAAAGCAACTAAAAACAAGGAAATGGATAAGTTTATGTAAAGGTGCAGAGCAACCTTTCCCACTTGAAAGTGTTTATCATTACCATGTATTTTTACTACTATGAAGTAAATGATTTTAAAATCTTGTATTTTCTACACTGCTAAATTATAAACACTTTTTATGAAGACAACTTTTGATATATATCTAAATGGCACTAAATATAGAGAATGAAACATATCTTTATCTATCTACATATATGTGTGTGTGTGTGTGTATAGGCAAAATATTTTAAATAATAACTATCAATAATTACATTAGCTTAATTCAATTCTGTTTGAAGCATGAAGGGCATTTCTTCCAATGAGCATTCAAGACATTCTTTTCTGACAGAATAGCATTGCTCTCTACTTAACTTATAGATTGAAGGATAGTAATTAATTTTAATATTGTGTACTCAATATTTTGGCATGAATGTGGGTTCTGGGGGAAGAGAACAGCGATAGAGAATAAATGAAACAAAATTGGGAAGCACCTGGAATATTAGTACCTATAAAACATATGTGCTAACACTGATCTCAGCACTAAATGCCTGACTTCAGAGAATTTACATCTTTTTTTTCTTTCTTTCTTTTTTTTTTTTTTTTTTGAGAGAGATTTTTGTTATAGGGCATGTGTACTCCCTAGAGAAACAAAGAGAGACAGAAAGTAAGAAATCACTCCCCAGAGGGGATGGCCATACCACAATCCCTTCTCCTCTATTCTCCTCTTGGGATTTTGGGCATGTAAACACACGTGCCTGGAGTGTTTTAAGCCACCAGATCTGGGATTCAAACTGCAGTTGATTACATGGAAGACCAGTGATGTAACCATTACGCCATCTGCTGGTCCTACTTCATCTTTTTGAGCTTTGACATCTTTTGTCTAATTCTGGAAAAAAAAAAATGGGGATGACGCATTGAACTAGATAGTATTCAAACTTCTTTAGGGCTCTAAGATTTGAGATTCATAGGATAATTTTTGCTAAAAATCCTGGGGTAGGTAAAGGACAACATGTGTGTATCCAGTTTGATGGCACTCTAAGGACCATCATACTCATATGGTAGACTAAAATCATCTTCTTTTTTTTTTTTTTTTGTGCATTTGTAACTTTCTGCCCTTTTTTCCTTCCCTACAGCTGTTGGGTAGCTGCTGCTCTGGTTACCATAGAAACAAGTTAGATCCTAGCTTCCTGTTTCCATTGAAAACAGCTTTCTCTCAACCACATATTGATCTCAGGAAATCATTTTGCTGTGGCTCTGTCATGAAACCCATAAAGATGACCGTCTCTGTCATTTCCTAGTCTAAGATTCAGTGCAGGTGTATAGCCATCCACCCACAAAGGTAACTGATTAGATAATCTCAGTTTTATTTCCATTTGAAAAGTGTCTTGTCAAAGACACCATCCTTTTCTCTTTTCCTTATTTTATACAGAAGAAAAAGTCTTATTCACTTGAGGAATTACAAATATGCCTGACACATTTAAGTTGTTTACAAAATAATGTCAAACTATTCAGTTATAATCCCTTTCATAACACATGCAGTCAGAATAAGCATAGAGAATAGTATGATATCTAGCAGACTTCATAAATTTATGTTTTAATGTGCTCATTAATAAAGATCATTTCAAAATGATTTTGTATGTATAGTGGACAATGCTCTGTATTTCTATTGCAGAGTATATGAATCTTCATAAAAAAGATACATTCACTGTCATAACATAAATATATACTCAAGAAATATGTTTGAAAAATCTGTATATGGATAAAAAAGACTTGTAAGACTATGACTTTAAGTTTTGAGAGAACACGTGTGTGTGTGTGTATGTGTTTGTGTCAGTATTATATATGTATATATATCCAGAATATATGTTATTTTAATGAGATTGAGGACAGGGATGTATGATAGACTTCAAGCATTTATGAGGATTAGAAAGGAAGGAAGCTAGCATTCTTCTGGCATAATTGCTTCAAGTCACAGATAAGGCAACTGACATTTTCAACCTACAATTAGTCAATGACAAGGATAGGGCTTGAATTCAGATCTCATGGCTGCAGAATTAAGAACTTCTGACTTTGGTTCAGTGTTCTTCACCAATTATTCAGTCCAGAGTGTGTCTGACATCAAATACACAAATTTTTAGTTCTCGAGAACCAGCAAGCATGTTAGGAATAGTTAGGGTAGACTGACCTTTTCCGTATGCTATTGTTCAACAGTGTAAGAGAATCGTCACTATTTCCATATCTCCCTACAGATGTAGCTACCCACTGTTGTCAATTTGACATTTTACTGTCCTACTATCTTCAAAGCGTCAAGACTAATTTACCTATGCTGTACTGCACCCTTTCTGTCCTTTGGATCATAGTCCCTGTGAGAAGATCTTGTGAGACTTTAGCTCCCAGCCTGAGCCGTGTGTCATAAGCTTCAGGAAATATTTCGGTCATTAAGAAATAATACCTATCTTCCCCTTGATCCTTAACCACATAAGTCTTTTGTAATATGTTTTTATACTCTTGTTTGATTTATTGTTTTGGGGTTTTAAAAAATACAACTGTAGTCCAACCAATGTATTTAATAAAACAACGTCTTCTCAAATATAATTAACCAGATCATGGAGAGTTTACACAGAGAAAGCTGGTGACTTAGACAAGTGTTTGGCACTGGTAGAGATCTGCGAATGAGACTGGATGTTGTTGTGAGGTCAGTAAATACAATGGAGAAAATCTTTTCCCTGAACCTTTCTCTAATGGACAAGTAGCCAAAGGTGGTGGGATGGAAATGTAAACCAACATTATAGTCTTGGGAGTGTAAGAGAGAATGCATTTTTTCAAGAATAAAACAGAAGAACTTGGGGGAGGATGTTATTGATGTTGTTGGGGGAAAATATTCCATTTCTGCCAGTCACTTCATTGGTCTTCTCTCCTAAAAGTTGATAACTATAAAGACATCTTTATAAGTTCACATTTCTTCAATTCTAAATGTATCCAGAATATTCTGTTCAGCACTTTAGTAGTGTTTTCTTCATTCGTTGTTTGCAAGTCCCTGGTTGGTGTGCTATCAGATCTTAGAACTTTGCAGTTCTTCATATATTTGACGTTGTTGGCACCTTTAAAATGAATGCAAAGGCTAAAATAGTCTTTCTTGACAGGTTTTCCATGATTTAGTTTCAGCCATGGAAGCCGTATTCCTTTGAGTTGTCTCTATGGAGGGAGTCCTAGAGATGAATAACCATCAACTTTTGACCAATAATTGTTCAGAATATTACAGTTGTTCAGTAAATGATAAAATGCAAATAAATCTTTTATAAAATAAAGTTAAGTTTAAATGATTTTAAATATAGTCAATTAATATTAGTTGATACTATTTAGACTACATGTTTATAAATTATGTTTAAGTAAAAACTATTTGGAGCAATACAAATTTATTTTTGAGGGCTTTATCAGATTGGGTGCAATGTAAGGGTCAGATATTATTTCAGAACTTACGTAAAATTTGTCTGTGTTTGCGAATGATACAACAGAAATTCAGACATGAGTTTGCTTAATTTGGTACTTTTCAGTTTCTTAATTTATTATAAAAGGTTATTTAATAAAAATGAATATTTTATAATAATTGTATTGAAAATAATGGCATAGGGCCAGCCTCACTATACAGCAGTGAAGTGCTGTGCATAGAAAGCTAGATCCAACATTGCTGACTGTGGTTCAAATTCTGGCTCTGGCAGCTTGGAAAACATGCCAGTCATGTTTGAGTGTGCGCCCAATACCCGGATGGGGTGGGGACATGAAAAAAAGGGTATTGTGGCATGACCATGTCCCACTGGTGAATGCTTTCTCTCTTTCCTTCCTTCCTTCCTTCCTTCCTTCCTTTCTTTCTTTCTTTCTTTCTTTCTTTCTTTCTTTCTTTCTTTCTTTCTTTCTTTCTTTCTTTCTTTCTTTCTTTTTTCTCTTTCTTTCTTCTTTCTTTCTCAGGAGCACACATGCTCACTGGCAATACACTCTTTTAAAAAAGGAAAGAAAGAAAAAGAAAATGAAAACATAGTAATCATAGCAAGAACATGCTCCTTTCTTATGTTGATATATTATTTCTGTATAAAACCAGTAAAATAAGTATTTAAGAAAGCATAATAATAATTATAGTTTAACTTAGTATTTAAAGTTTAAGTTGTCCTGCTTCTCACTTTTAACCTTCTTTTAGTGAGCAATGAAAGAAACATTATGAAAGTTATTAGACGGTCACGTGTGCATGCGTGCCCAAGATCCCGAGAGGAGAATGAAGAGAAGGGATTGCAGTGTGGCCATCCCCCTAGGGGATGATTTCTCGCTTTCTGTCTCTTGGTCTCTCTCTGTCTGTCTGGCGAGCACACGTGCCCTATAACAAACAAACAAACAAACAAAAAACTCTCCAAAAAAAGAAAAAAAACAAAGTTATTAGAATACCCACAATGCAACCTGCCTTTCAAGAGGTTTGTGTAGGAAATGGACAGAATAGAACCTGAAGTCATCCTTGTTTCTGCAGACTGAATCTAAAATAGTAGTAGACTTTGATTTTTTTTTTTTTTAGCTATTAAAATTTTACCAGACCTGAATGAACCCTATCTTAGTTATATAAAATGTCTTGTGGAAGCATTAAAGTTGAACTATCATATTTGCATCATGATAGAAAAACATTCGTGAGCTTATGCTTAATTCTTAGGCTCATACGGTATCAACTATAATATTTACAGCACAACACTAGAGACATAGACTTCAAGCAAATTAATATAAACAAACATATTTTAAGGTACTATCGGGCTATTTTTCCTCCTTTTAAAAAAATTTGCTAGAGCTAGTGCGTGCTTGCCAGAGAGACAGAGTGAGAGAGAAATAGCGAGAAAGCATCCTTTTTAGGGGTGGTCACACTGCAGTCCCTTCTCCTCCATCTCTTTCTCCTTGTGGGATTTTGAGCACACATGTATACACTTGGTGTGTTTTTCAAGTTGCCAGGTCCAGAAGTCGAACCATGTGGCTATGTGGGATCTAGCCACCGTAACCACTACACCGCCAGCTGACCCATAAGGCTTTAAAGACATTAAAAAATGATTAGCATTAGTGCAAAAGTATGGTTGTCTTTAATTAATTGACTCAATTTCTTCTGTGAACCTGCTGTTCAATTTTTAGTTGGAACGTGTACATCCTATCAGTTATCTAGTTTTTCTTTTTAATTTACTTATTTCAAAATCCTTTTTTAAAAAAATTATACCTTTAACTTAATTTTTGATTTCTCTATCTTATGTGTTTTCTTACTAACATTTGTTGTTAGAAGTAAGTGAACTTGGGGGAACCAGCAGTTAGCGTAATGGCTATGTCGCTGGATTCCCACGTAGTCGACCGCGGTTCGTGTCCCGGACCCGGTGGCTTAAAACTCACGCCGGGCGTGTGTGCGTGTGTGCCCAAGATCCCGAGAGGAGAATGGAGGAGAAGGGATTGCGGCGTGACCATCCCCCCTGGGGGGTGATTTCTCGCTTTCTGTCTCTATGTCTCTCTCTGTCTGTCTGGCGAGCGCACGCGCCCTACAGTGAAAATCTCTCAAAAAAAAAAAAAAAAAGAAAAGACACTTCGACCCAGCGGTTAGTGTAATGACTATGTCGCTGGACTCCCATGAAGTCGACCATGGTTCGAGTCCCGGACCCGGTGGCTTAAACTCACACTGGGCGCGTGTGTGTTTGTGCCCAAAATCCTGAGAGGAGAATGGAGGAGAAGGGATTGCGGCGTGGCCATCCTCCCTGGGAGGTGATTTCTCACTTTCTGTCTTTCTGTCTCTCTCTGTCTTTCTGGCCAGTGCATGTGCCCTATGCCCCCGCCACCCCTCCCCCCCCCAAAAAAAAAAGAAAGTAAGTGCCCTTGTCAGAGTACTTGATGCTGTACTTCAAACTTTGGAATTCTTTATCAGTTACCTTCAGAGTTTCCTCTACCTTGCTTGTATTGATTGGCTGATGGAGTAGCATGTTGTCGTGGGGCAGATATAACTTGCTTCTTTAAACAGACAAAGTTGGAGAGAACCAAGCATTAAAGATTCTAATATTTTAGCTCTCTTGAGTTTCAAAGTTGGCTAGAGCTAGGTTAGACTAAGGTTATGAAATGGACTAAAATTTGGCATCTGTCTTTAAAATGCTTGTACTCTATAAGAACTGTAACCCCATAGTTAAAATACAATGTTTCAAATGCTATTGGTGTAGCCTAACTACACAGACTAGGGAGGGACCAACAGTTCTATACAGAAGAGGTGATATTTTGGTTAACCTCCAGAACTGAAGTAGTCATCTTTTAATAATCAAAGAGAAGGTGAACAGAATAGTGAGCAAATGTGGAGGTTTAACATAGAATATTATGTTATGTAAAACTGGATAAGAGAAAGACTAGAAGGCAAGGAACATGGCAAAGGCAGGGCAGTTCTAAAAAGTAGGGAGGGTATAAACTGAAAAGGAAGGGACTATGGCGCTTACCAGTGAGATTCTCTGCTCAGACGTAACACAGTCCAGGACAGGACTGGATGCTGTTTTCCCACTTGATTCCAAATGAGCAGTTTCCACACTTGGATGTGTCTAGGAATCACCTAAGAGCACTAAAATAGACCAAGCAGGTCTTATTCCAGAGATCCTAATTCAGTAGGATTCGGATAAGGTGAGTGTGTTTTCGGTTGTAGTTGGCCTCTTGCCCAGTATGTGCCATACTGTAATACAACTGCTGCAAAAGCAAATGTAATTTACCAGTGAATTAAGAGAGAAAAATTAGATTAGTATTTTCTAAAATGTGTCTTAGACATGCCATTCTGCAGGATGTTAATAGGTCCCTTAAAAGTGTCGCGTAAGTGGACGAATTTGGAAATAAGTTTAAAATAAAGCTTTATAGTTGTTTTACTAATTGCCTATCTTCTTAGGGTCAAAGATGAAAGACTGGCTGGCTGCCTGACAATTTTGAGATGGGAGTAAACTGGTGTTAAGGGCTGGACTCAATCTGCTGAATTGGAATTCGGACTCCAGCACTTGCTTGCTGTGTTTTTTTCTGTCTCCTCAGTGTTGTTTGGACCAAGGAGAAAATAATAGTGTCTACCCCTATAGATTGCTACAAGGATGGACTCGGCACATGATGTTGAGAATCTAGGCCTGGTTCTGTAGCTGTCATTTGTGTTATTATTGTCATCATCATTAGTATTCCTTGAGGTAGGCACTAGTTAGTCGTTTTTGGAGGCAGGGTGCTTGTAATAGCCTACTGTTAGTTGACTTTTTGGCATTTTGTATATTCATGAAAAAATAAGTCGTCTCTTCCTGAGAATGTTCACATGGATCCTGAATGTCTGGGAAGTTGTAGAAGTAATTCTTTCATTCATGATTAACCAGTGATTCAGTAAAACATTTTGAATATGTATGTATTACACATGAGGCATTTTGAAAGTGGCAGAACTTGTTTGTAGACCACTGAAAGAGCCACGAAGACTGATGAGTGCAATGTCTCAATAACTACAGAAGAAACAAGCACAGGATGCTTTGGAGGTTATCAAAGTTCTGCTAGGGTTGGAAAAAATCTTCCTGGAGGAAATTATATTTCTGTTTGGTACCAGAAGATGAAAAAGAGATAGCCAGATTTTTCAGAGAGTGGAAAGAGCTTAACCAAAGTTTCGAAAGGGAAAGAAGATGGCGTGGCCTGTTCAAGGTAACTTTGAATAATTGAGTACAGCTGGAACCCTGAGTAAAGAGCAGGGAGTGATGGCTGGGGCTGGACACACTTGGTAAGTCCTCCTGAAAAGGTCTGTCTCCCTTTGCTGGTAGTGTGGAGATTGTGAGGGATTTTAGGAAGAATAGTGACATATAGGTTTGTAATTGGAAAAATTGGACCTTTGTAGTTGAAGAGGGGATTGGACTAAAGAAAGCAAGTGTAAGTTTCTTAGGAGAGCTACCGTTTAGTGTACTCTTGAAGTAATACAGGTAGAGGACTGAGTATTGAACCTGAAACAAAAGAACAAAAGTCACAGGAGGCTTGAAACAAAATAGATATAATCAAACACAAATTTTGCTTGATTAGGCGCAATGAATGAGGCAGAGAAAAAAGTCAAGAAAAGTCAGAGAAAAGTCTCTCTAGTTTCTATTTTCATCATGGGATGAGAGAACCTTTATGAATTCTTTCTAATTTAAGATGAATGGTTATGGTTTGAGAATCAGGTTCATAAGTAGTTTGTCTTTCATGCTGTTTAACATTATAACATTTGGGATTATGTTTGATGTTTTTTCCTTTTATATTCCTGTAGCTCTCAATTATCAAAGGTCACTTCATAGGTTTTATAATTGTGAAATTAAATATTAAGTATGCCTCTTAAAATGTGAAGTTACTGTAATTCACCACTATAACCAGTTAGTGAGGCTTAAGCAGTTCTCTCTATAAAAAATATAGTTTTGTATTGTTGTTGCTTTAATTTAAAGCCTAAGAAAAATAATATTAATTTTTGCATAATGTCTATGAAACAGAACTGACTGTCCATGTGGATTTCAAAGCTAGCAACTTGAACCAGGCATTAAAATAAAATGGTAATATTCTATAGTTCAATATGCCTTTAGAAAAATTTCTCTATGTGAAATTTCTTACTTAGAATTATCTACAAAAGAGCAAAGGTAATGAAGAAGAAAAAAAAATGAAAACAGGTACTAAAAACTTAAACAGAGAAGATGGTGAGTTTTTACATAAAATAGAATTGTTCCTTCTAAAACACAAATGCACAGTACCAATTTCTTGTTTAAAACGCCTTTATCTCTTTTCTTAAGAAATGCATTTACATTGAAGTACGTTTGCTCTATTTCTACAGCCTGGGATGACTACTCTTCCTTGATTTAAT
The DNA here is from genome assembly GCF_000334495.1 of Tupaia belangeri chinensis. Lineage (NCBI taxonomy): Eukaryota > Metazoa > Chordata > Mammalia > Scandentia > Tupaiidae > Tupaia > Tupaia belangeri. Next base: position 1,460,486 of record NW_006159547.1, on the reverse strand, counting down.
AGACTTGAAATCATCTTTCGGTATTTTACATAGTTGTCAAGTTTTTTTTTTTTTATTTAAATTATGATTGGGAACCAGCAGTTAGTGTAATGGCTATGTCGCTGGACTCCCACGTAGTCAACCACGGTTCGCGTCCCGGACCCGGTGGCTTAGAACTCACGCCGGGCGCGTGTGCGTGCATGCCCAAGATCCCTAGAGGAGAATGGAGGAGAAGGGACTGCGGTGTGACCATCCTCCCTGGGGGGTGAATTCTCGCTTTCTGTCTCTCTGTCTCTCTCTGTCTGTCTGGTGAGCGCACACGCCCTATAGCGAAAACCTCTCCAAAAAAAAAATTATGATTTATTTTCACATTTAATTGTTGTAAATCTGTATAAGGTAACACAATATGCTTTTCGAGTTTTTTGTTTGTTTGTTTTTTTAGGTTTTGCCATAGGGAACACTGAGCTTGCCAGAGAGGAGAAAAACAGTGAGAGGTAGTGAGAAATCACCCTCCCCCAGAGGATATGCCCATGCCCAAATCCCTTCTCCTCCATTCTTCTCTTGGAATTTTAGGCACACACACACACACACACACACACACACACACACACACACACAGTGTGATTTTCAAGCCACCAGGTCTGGAACTTGAACTATGGTCAGGCATGTGGGAATCCAGGTGCTTTAACTACCACATAACCTTTTGGCCCTGGTTTTCAAGTTTTATTTGACATTTCCTAACTGCTTTCAAAAATAGCTTATTTCCTTTTCCAAATTTCCTTATTACTTTGCAGACACTATATTATAACAACTAATGGTTAATAATTTCCTAGGTCTGTCATAACAAATTGTCACAAAGAAATTACCACAAATGGGTGACTTAAAACACAGGAACTTACCCTCCTACCATTCTGGAGCCTAGAAGTCTAAAATCCAGGTATCAGCAGGTTTGGTTTCCTGTGTAGGTTCTTCACGAGGGAGATTCTGCTCCATGACTTTCTGCTAGCTTCTAGCGGTTGCCAACAATCCTTGGTGTTCCTTGGCTGTAGACAGCATTCCAGTCTCCATCTTAACATAACATCCCCTCGCCCGAGCTATTTGTGTGTGTGTCTGTTTTCTTTTCTTATCAGGGAATTAAGTTTTTGGATTAGGGCTCATCCTAATCCAGTGTGAGTCCATTTTACTTTAACTATTACATCTGCAATGATCTTATTTTAAAATAAGGTTATATTCAAAGCAGGGCAGATAAAAATTTTGGAGGATATTCTTTAACACAGACCACGAACCTTTTTATTTTGACAACATATTTGTAATAACCAAGAAATCTTCTTTATTTTCTGGTTGTTCCTTTTCCACATCACTGTGTTCTTTTTCATTTTTGGAAATTTTGCTAGAAGGTGTGTGAATTCACTGGGGTGGTGAGGGGGTAGGGGTGAGCATGTATGTAAGAGGGAGAGAGAGAGAGGAAGAGAAAGTGAGAAAGAAGCTTCTCCACGGGGCATAGTCAAGCCACAATCCCCTCTCTTTTATTTCCTCCTCCTTTTGAGATTTTGCACATGCACATACACATGCCTGGTGTGTTTTTCAAGCTGTCAGCCTGGGACTCGAACTGTGTAGTCGGCCATATAGGATCCAGTCACTGGCTGATCCACTATATCAGTACATTCTAACAATAAATACAATGTCTTTCAGAATCTTTCTGAAGATACTGATCAGACAATTTTTAAAAAAGTGCTTTCATTTCTGGCATTTATTTTTTTCTCCCCAATTGTTCACTGTGATTCTTGTATTTTATACTAATAAGTCTCTTTAACTGTCTTTTCCTCTGAAAGAGGATAGGGTTGACTACACTTTTTTTTGGGTAGGTAGGTAGATAGGATTCCCCTTACAGGTGAATGGGTAGCAGGAGGACAAAATTGGCAACCTGTAAAGTTCTAAAGAAAAATGATTTACATGGAGACAGAGCTTTAGGGTATTTTAGTCAATGCAGAGTTATCTTTCTTTTTTTTCCCTCCACTTTGAGTATAAGATAGCTTAGAGTTTGCTCCACTTTTACACCAAATACCTAATTAAGAAGTGTCTTACCTTCTGCTGGTTTGCTGCTTTAGTTACAAAGCTGCTCCTGCTGCCGATATCCTGAGGGCAAATTCTGTAGCCAGGTGCTGAAAGACCTGGGAGGCCTCCTTGCAGCTATGCCATTGCTGCCTCCCTCTCCTGTGCCTATGGCCTGCAGCCTCTGAATCTGAGTTCCCTCTGAAATTATTTATGAAGAAAAAGAACACTTCATAAGCTAAACAATGTCATTGAATGTATATAAAATATAAATAAATAAATAAAAAAGCAAACTAAGCGTAAAACAAAACAAAACAAAAAGCACAAACAAATGAACAAATAAAAATTAAAATTAAGAAAAAGACCAACCCCAACAAAAGTTCTTCACTGCACTTGCATTGAATTACACTACCTCTACTCCCACCATTAGTTCAACCCTATTTGCTTTGTTTTTCGATAGTTCTGGTCAGATGATAGACAGTTCTGGTTTTCATTCTTGTGATTTTTTTTTTTTTATCGTTTTAAGTGAGATTTGGGTAACAGGATGAGCTTTACTATCTTCAACTAGAATTGGATTATGTGTGTGTAGGTTTCTTGTCCTTCCTACAATAGTTAGGAACTTGTGTATAGGGACACTCCTTCTTTATGTTGTCGTTCCCCAGAGGAATGAACAATGTCTGAGAATTTTCTCAGCAGGTTTTTAAAAACTGATAACTGTATTGGTTTATGGAGTAAAATATGAGAAGATTAAATCAGGATAATTCGCCTCATATACTTAATACTTTTGTGGTGCAACAATGAAATCTATTTAAATCTGCTCTTTTCATAATTTTAAAACATATAGTGCATTATTATTTATGATAGTCACCATTCTGTGCAATAGTTCACTAAAACTTATGTTTCTCAGCAGGTTTTTAAAACTGTCTGAATAATTTCATACTTTTCTTTGCCTATAAGGAAAATGATTCTTCCTCACAATGTTTCTTCTTCTCTTCTCTAAGCCCACCTTATTTCCCCACTTGGTATCTATTCTGCCTCCCAAACACTTTATTAAAATAAGAAAATTCAAAGCCCATGTATAGTGTGTGATTTTTGTTTTGCCATAACAAGCTTGTTAAACTGACAGTAACAAATTTATGAGAACTATTTATGAAAACTCGTCACATGGATAATAGTGACACCTTAATTTGTAATCTGTCCACCAGGAATACATTTGTAAGAACCATATACTTGGATGGTTTAATTGTTTTTTGTGAATCTCCATAGAAAGTACAGCATTAATTTAAAATAATATTTATATGTTAGTCTGTTTTAAAATTTTACATAGACATAGCCAGTGGGACCAAATACCAAGTCCCCATTAAGTAAAGAAACATCTGACTAACAATAATAGATGCTCTGTTTGTCCTTCTAATTACATGGAAACAAGGTCTTAACTGAAGAATGCCCTCTCCTAAGAAAAGATGCTGAAAAATGGATGTTGCAGCAGCAAGGAAATTAGACATGAAGAGCAGGGGGGAAAAAGTATTCTTAATCATCACTGCTATTACTTTGTTTCAGTTAATAAATTAAAAATATATAAAGGTGAATTTTCCCCATGCTATATACAATAGAATATATTTTATCAGCTCCAATGTATTACCCAAGACCATTACGTCTAAAACCTAATTATGCTGAGCTGTAGCAAATAGCTGGACTGAGAAAGGCATTTTAGAACAACATATACGTTTATGTAATTATAGTCGTCATGCTAATAAAAACAATGATAAGTCTTCGGTTATAAAAATGTGTTCTCTATATTATATATAATATTTAATATATTTATTTATTCACTCATTTATTTACTCATTTCTTCTATGAGGACGAAACAGATGAAGAGGGAGAGACCGAGAGAGAAAGGCACTCCCCAAGAGGTTCATTCATGAGTCACTCCCAGTCTTGGTCATCCTGGGTCACAGGCATGCATGTACCCATTATGCTCAGGGAAGTTCTGGGATGCGAACCCAGGACCTTTCTCATGTGGATCCAGCTGCATTACTGCTGGACCACCTCCCGAACCCAACCTATACATATTATAAGGATAAGGTAAAACTGTATATTTTATTGAAAAAACAATTATGAGACAGCAGATGAAGTAAAACTTACAAAATAGATTATAATCGTCAAAACCAAGTATCAGAACAAATTTATGGTTTTAAAATAGTGTGTCTGTAGTTTTACTGTTTATTTTTAAAACGAAAAGTGTTCTGAAGTCATAAAAGTGAATGTTCATACAATGAAAAATTAGGGAGATATTAAATAGACTATGAAAGAAAACGTTTTTTCCCCCAAAGACTTAGCAATTTAGTGTGATTACTTTATTTTTTCTAAGATTATTGTAATTATAAGGGCAGATAGAGTTTTTTTAATCTCATATTTAATCTTAACAGGCAGAAACTTTTTACCTTTCCATTTATTTGAATCTAGTTTTAGAACACAAAAAATAATTTTATAATTTATTTAATATGTTTATTTTATATGTTACTTCTTGATATTTTGTTTAGTTTTATTGTGAATGGTATCTTGCAATTTTTTTTAAGGTGTATTTATTTATTGTACGAGTGTGAGAGAGAGAGACAGAGAAAGACTCTGTACAGGACCTTGATTCTATGATGGTTGATGCTATCATAGCATAGAGGTGGTTGATCCACCTCTACCTATAGCCAGCCTGGGCTCGTGGGCACATGTGTACCCAGTGTTCTCAGGGACTGGCAATTTTGCATGTGAATCTGCCTCACAGAACAACATGTTTTACCCCTGTGTCACTTGTCTGGCCCCTGTACAGACAGTCTGACCTTGCAGTGCATGCTGCAATGCTGTAGTGTCTCTTCTCATGATGGTGCCTCCTCCATGTTACAGGTGAGAAAAACCAAGCCTCTCATAGCTTTTGTAACTCACCCAAGGCTATAAGACTAGAAAGTAACAGCGCTGGGGTTGCATTTGGACTCTAGCTTTGCATTCTGAGTCATGTTATCTAGACTAAACTTCCTCTGGTGGGTGCTGGTGTTTCCTGGGTAAGGGGTTAAGCTTGGAGCAAGGGCATGGGGGCTGAGGCAGAGGCTGAATCCAGGTCAGTGGCAGTGATGTGGTGTAAGGCAGGTCTACTCGGGGGAAGTAAGGCCCTTCGTAGCTGGATAGTTGTCCTCTTCACCACAGGGCAGCGCTGCAGCCCGGGCTGACACCCAGGTTACACCTTCTCATCCTTCAGATCTCACTCAAACTCCACTTTCTCAGGAAAGACCTCACCCTCTGAACAGCTGAATACCACATTATAAACTTTTTCTAAAAATTTATATTTATTTATTTATTTTGTTTACATTCAGTCACTGTGTATCATTACAGCATAGCAAAATGAATTTTCCAGTCATGAATATATTGTATTGGTTGAAAGATATTACCATATGAGTAATATCATCAACAAATATTTTTCATTTTTGTGGAAATATTTTGCTCCTTTATTTTTTCCTTTGATTCCCTCACTCTCACCCTCCCCCATTACCCACCCTCCTCCCACACGGTCTCTATTATCCATGGAGTGGATAAAGGCATGGATTATGCTCTATCAAATGCCAGGATCACATTATGTTTTCCATTATATATATATATATATTTTTTTTTAAAACATTTAAAAAAATTATTTATTTAACTTTATTCATTCATTCATTCATTTTTATTTTGACCAGAGAGACACACGCAGACAGAGAGAGAGAGAGAGAGAGAGAGAGAAGGTGAGAAAGCAAGCCACCAGGTCTAGGATTTGAATCGTGGTCAGCCATGTGGGAGCATCCAGCACCTTAACCACCACGCCACCCGCTGGTCCCTCCATTATATTTTAATCATTGATGGCATATGAATGAGGTACTATTTAGTATATTAATCCTATGTATAGTTGTTTTGTTGAATTCTTATTAATGAAATACTATTTAAGTTTATTTATTTTTTTTTGTGGATGTACCACTCATCTTATAATTTATAATAGTTACAACTAGTCTATATCATTCCTCTTTTTGTTTTGGTTATAAGCACATAATTAGCAACTATTTTTGTGCTCATAACTTTCATATATATTTGTATTTGCATAATTAATCACCACTATTTTTTCCCTGCTATTTCCTCATTTTTGAGTCTATTTCAAACACTTCTTTGAAATACTATATATTTTTGAATTTATTTTTCAGAAATGGCTTGAAAATGATATATTTTAGTGAGTCTTCATCTAGCCAAAGATATCTTTCTGTTGCATTCACATTTGAAAGTTGTCTTAATATAGAATTTTTGAATATACAATTTTGTTTTCTAAAATATGCTGTTTCTGTCTGATGTTTAGAAATAATAAAGTATAAAGAAAAAAATGGGAAAATTTGTATGTGCTGTGAGCACAAGCAGGAGCCCCAAACAAATCTTGGATCTAGAAATGTCCGAAGAAGAGCATGACCTTTATGCTAGGAAGTAAAGAAGAATATAATTTAAAGAGGAATATTTAAGAAATGGAATTAGTGGGATGGAGGTCCTAGAGACAGAAGAACAATATGGGCTAGAAGAACTGACAGAAGGTAGGTAGGTGTGACTAGGAGTAGAAAGCTGAGTGGGGAGCCATAGAAAGAGGGCCAAGAAAAGGTAGTTAGAAAACAGCCAAAAAGAGCCTTAAGGGCCAGCTGATGGTGTGGTGGTTAAGGCAGCTGAATCCCACATGGCCAACTGTGTGGTTCAAGTCCCAAACCCAGTGGGTTGAAAAATACTCTGGGCATGTATGTGCCAAATCCTGAGAGGATAATGAAGAAGAGATTGAAGAATGGTCATTCCTGCAGAGGTTATCTCTCTCTATCTCTCTCTATTTCTGGCAAGTGCACATGATTATAACAAACTGAAAAAAAAAAGGCGCCTCATGGGTCATATGAAACTTCTCTTCTTTTCTATCTCTTTCTTTCTTTTTTTTTGAGAGATTTTTGTTACTAGGGTACATGTGCATGTGTGAGAAAGAGACAGATAGTGAGAAATTCCCCCTCAAGGGGGATGACCAGGCTGTAATCCCTTCTCCTCCATTCTCCTCTCGGGATTTTGAGTATATATGCACTCATAGCCAGTGTGAGTTTTAAGTCACCGTGTCTGGGACTCAGACTGTGGTTGGCTATGTGGGAGTCAAATGATGTAACCATTACGCTATCTGCTGGTTCCCAATATTTCACTTTTTAAGAAATACATTTGCCAACTGTTAAGGATTCATTGTTTTCTAATTTATTTGATATTGCCAAAGTTTGTTTCTCTCAAATCCATGTGTCTGTATTTGGTTGTATTGTACAGATATTAAGTGAAAGCTTAATCCCTTCCAGGGTCCCAGCATGGGACCTTTGGGTATGATAAGGTTACAAGGGTTGAGCTCCCCTGATCCAGTCCTGGCAGGTGTATAGGTAGAGTAAATGAGGTATAAAGGGGTACATGGGTACAGCCATGCTCTTCTGTGCTCAAAGTTGTGCCTCCTGACATTTCATGTTGTCTTTGGATTTCCCAGACACCAGAATTATGAAGCAAATAAGTTCCTATTTTTATGAATTACCTAGTGTTAGGTATTTTTTGTTTAGCAGTTCCATAGTGGACTAAGGGCATTATTTTCTTCTTTCATCATTTTCATATTTTTCATTTTTATTTTGCTTTCTTTTAAGAATTCTCAAGTAATCTTTTACATTCCAGATTTTTATTATTTTCTTTTAGAGAAAGATTTTTATATAGGGTGTGTGTGCTAGCCAGAGAGACAGAGAGAGATAGAGAGACAGAAAGCAAGAAATCACCCCCCTCCTCCAGGGGGGATGGCCATGCCGCAATCTAGTCTCCTCCATTCTCCTCTCAGGATTTTGAGTATGCACATACACTCACCTGGCATGAGTTTTAAGCAACCCAGTTCAGGACTTGAACTGCATTCAACTATGTGGGAGTCCAAAGACATAACTACTATGCCATCTGCTGATTCCCCTATTATTATTATTATCATTATTATTTTGAGTATCAAAATTGTTTTTAAATATATCCAACAGAGATTTAAAATTTTTTTTTTACCATGTTTCTGGTTTTTGTATATTGTTTAATTAGATTGCTTGATTTTTAAATTTTTTCTTCTTGTTTGTTTTTCAATATTCTTTATGTTTTCAGAAAACTTGAAGCAGGTAGTTTTAAAGGTATGTCTTTATCTTGAAACTTGAGAATTTGTTTAATTTACCACTTGCTTCAGATTCCACTTCTACTCCCACCTTTATCCTAAAATATCTTTGGTATCCCCTCAGTTTCCTCATCTCATCTATAGAGATGGACTTAGTGTTGAAATGCAGTGAGAGCTCAAAATGGTCTTGGATTTTTTTCAGAATCCGCTTAATTTTCCTTTTAGAGACAGCATGTTTTGATGGGTAAGAGTATAAATCTTGGCACCAGACAGACTTGGGTTTGGATATGTCCTTTCAACATATTTGTTGCATGACCTTCCATGATTTAAGTTCTTGTTTCAGGTTTTAATAAAAGAATCTCCTCATAAGATCAGTATTACAAAGATTAAATGAGATAATGTATGTAGCAGATTGCCTGATGGAAAGTAAGTATTCTATAAATGATAGCTATTACTATACAAAGCTTAAAGGGAGGCAGATGCTCAACATTTTTAGTCTAATGATAGGTGATACTGATCAAATGCTTGTTGTATGTCCAGGTCTGTGGACAGAGAGCTTTTTCTTATTGGCTCATAAGTGGGAAAATCTGGGAAGTTGTGAAAGAGAATTTTAAAGATTATTTGTATTATTATTATTTCTTTTGTCAGTGTGGTGTGGACCATAGCTGACAGCCTTCTATTACTTCCTTGACCCTAATTGTGTTTGGTATGGGCATTGTGTAGAAAGGTAGTAAGATAACATTCCCCGATTTCATTGCCCACTTTTCTGAATGAGGTGTAAGGAATGAATGCTCAAGTAGCACAAAGGAACTGAGATAACTTATTTAATGAATTGCTGATGCCTAGCACAGACTCATACACAGTAGGCATTCAAAGAACTGTTTTATGGGCAGAAAAGCCAACTGACGATTTTCTGAGTGGAAAAGTTCACTTTTCAGCATGCAACAGCCCAGACGCTTCTACTGCTTTGGCCCTACAGATGCACGTCAGGAGGAAGCAATCATATGCTTCCTTTTCCCAGCTCTGTGACTTGTTGGAATGGTTGTCAGATGATAAGAATTAAGCTGCACAGTGTTTTCCACCAGTAATTTTAGTTTGTGGTCTTAGGTTTAAAAATTGTAATGGACACTAGGGACAGATTGGAAAAAGAGTGTGGGAGGGGAAGAACAGAGGGAATTTGGGGGGAAAAATGGAAAGGTAAGACACTTGTAGGACACAGATAAGATTTATTATTTGTTGACGAGGATGTGTGTGGTAGTCTCAACTGGGCTGGACTGAGGTGTATATCATGCTGAGTAAAGTCTCTTCACAATCTAAATGATGTGTAGTGTTTTAATGTATGAATAATAATTTAAAAAAAGAAAAAAAGAAATAAAATGAACACCCCCCCCAAATAAAAAATAATTAAGTTGCACAATATTCCATGTCTTTTGTTACTCTGCTGGTTTTATTATTTTTCATATTATTTTATTTTACCAAGTTTATTTATTTATTGAAATAGAGAGAGGCAGAGAGACAGAGAGACTGTTACCTTCAACAGGGTCTTCACACTGTGATCCACCCACAAGTCACAGCTGGCTCAAATCACACACTTGTGTGCCAGAGTGAACAGGGAAGTCCCAGGATGTGAATGTAAGACCTTTCCCCTGTGGACCCAGTTACATTACTGCCATGCCAACACCTGGCTTCATTTGCTGGTTTTAGAGAATGTGACCACGCTTTTAACTCTGTCCACTTCCTGAACTATGAAAAGAAATTGAGGAAGTAAAAACTTGTTGCAGAAGCAAAATACTACACTTTTGTGAAGTAGTTCACACTCATTGAAAAATTATTGGTGGACTGACTCTTTGTTAATATTTTCTGTATCAGAGGTAATGCCTGTACCAACTTTAGCATATAACTCAAGGGAGTTTTCAAATTTCTCTATCCTGGTAAGTGTTCACTACTTCCATTTCTGGAGTTTGAGTACAGATTTCCATGATCATAAACGCTGAACTATTCTTATCGACAGACATTTTTTTTTAGTTGCCAGAGGGCATATGCCTGTACCAGAGACAGAGAGACAGGCAGACAGAAAGCAATTCCCCATGGCATATGGTCACACTGCAATCCCAGCCCCTTTATTTCTCCACCTCTGGCCCTACAGATGCACGTCAGGAGGAAGCAATCATATGCTTCCTTTTCCCAGCTCTGTGACTTGTTGGAATGGTTGTCAGATGATAAGAATTAAGCTGCACAGTGTTTTCCACCAGTAATTTTAGTTTGTGGTCTTAGGTTTAAAAATTGTAATGGACACTAGGGACAGATTGGAAAAAGAGTGTGGGAGGGGAAGAACAGAGGGAATTTGGGGGGAAAAATGGAAAGGTAAGACACTTGTAGGACACAGATAAGATTTATTATTTGTTGACGAGGATGTGTGTGGTAGTCTCAACTGGGCTGGACTGAGGTGTATATCATGCTGAGTAAAGTCTCTTCACAATCTAAATGATGTGTAGTGTTTTAATGTATGAATAATAATTTAAAAAAAGAAAAAAAGAAATAAAATGAACACCCCCCCCAAATAAAAAATAATTAAGTTGCACAATATTCCATGTCTTTTGTTACTCTGCTGGTTTTATTATTTTTCATATTATTTTATTTTACCAAGTTTATTTATTTATTGAAATAGAGAGAGGCAGAGAGACAGAGAGACTGTTACCTTCAACAGGGTCTTCACACTGTGATCCACCCACAAGTCACAGCTGGCTCAAATCACACACTTGTGTGCCAGAGTGAACAGGGAAGTCCCAGGATGTGAATGTAAGACCTTTCCCCTGTGGACCCAGTTACATTACTGCCATGCCAACACCTGGCTTCATTTGCTGGTTTTAGAGAATGTGACCACGCTTTTAACTCTGTCCACTTCCTGAACTATGAAAAGAAATTGAGGAAGTAAAAACTTGTTGCAGAAGCAAAATACTACACTTTTGTGAAGTAGTTCACACTCATTGAAAAATTATTGGTGGACTGACTCTTTGTTAATATTTTCTGTATCAGAGGTAATGCCTGTACCAACTTTAGCATATAACTCAAGGGAGTTTTCAAATTTCTCTATCCTGGTAAGTGTTCACTACTTCCATTTCTGGAGTTTGAGTACAGATTTCCATGATCATAAACGCTGAACTATTCTTATCGACAGACATTTTTTTTTAGTTGCCAGAGGGCATATGCCTGTACCAGAGACAGAGAGACAGGCAGACAGAAAGCAATTCCCCATGGCATATGGTCACACTGCAATCCCAGCCCCTTTATTTCTCCACCTCTATTTCTCCATCCTGCTGGGATTTGGGGCACATGTGCACACATGCACAGCATGATTTTCTAGCCACCAAGGTCAGGATTCAAACTGCAATTGGTCATGTGGGATCTAGTTCCCTTAACTGTTAGGCTATAGGGCCGGCCTTATCAATGGGTATTTTGATTAGTGTAAGTCATTTCTGGATTCTGAGAGGATGCTTATTTTTGTATATAATTTTGTGGCTATTGTAGTGTGTCACTTTCATTATTATTTTTTTTTTATGGTTGTCAGACAAAATACGATGCCTAGTTAATTTTCAATTTTAGATACAGAACAAATAAATATTTTTAGTATAAGCATACTAAATTATAGATCATACTAATACCCTCCCCCCCAAAAAATTCTAGCTTATCTGAAATGCACAACATTAACTAGAGATCCTGTATTTTTATTTGCAGAATCTGGCCACTCTACATTTTATTTAGAAGAGAACACACGGAAACGTTGGCCTTCTCATTTTGCTATCTTTCTCACCGTTTTACGATTATTCCCATACACACATTTTTTTCAACTAAACATAATCATGGAGCTGTACAGTGTCTACTGTAGTTTTGACTTTAATTTTTAAAGCAGTTAGTGCTGATAGAGTGACAAGTCTATCAGCCACCTAGTGACACCACTGCCAAAGCAGACAATGCTGGGTCTTGAGTAGAGGTGAATTCTATAGTCTTGAGGATGAAAATGAATATCTTTTCATATAACATTATTAGGTCAATATGCTCTGCATTTTTTTTTTCAGTTTTTACTGGTTCTTACCCAACTTCTACTGTCTCCATGGTGGTAGCCTGTTCCTAGCGTATTTTACTTACAAAAAGGTATGGCTATTGCAAAAAAGAGGATTTTTAATTATTACTAAATAATTGCACACAAAAGCAATGCTTGCAAAAATATCAGCAACCACTTATGCGCTATACAGAATCCATCATTTTATTACAGGTGTATTTTAAAATATATATGCATATTTATTCTTAACTTCCAGCAATTTGAGTTATCATAATTTTTATTTATAGTCCTTAGGTTCTTGGGTTATTATGTGTGATATTTCCAGACAGGCAATTGTCAGCAGGCAATTAAACTTAAATTAAGCTGTCTGCTCTGTGGTATACTGTGGGCAAGGTTGCTGCTTGCTTTCACCTTTAATTGGGTCCCACAGTCACTCTCTTTGGCCTTCATCATGTCTCTTGCACAAATCACTCTCCTTTCTAGCAAAGCCAGCATGTCCTACTGTAAGCTCCCCACCATTCAGTAAGAGAAGAACAAGCAGGCTGAAGGAATGTGCCTGAGAAAATTAGGTACCAAAGAAAAGACTGAGACAAAAAAAGCATATTTTATAACTATAGCTCAGCGAGTCTGATTTTGTAGTGTTGGTAAATTGTCCTTTGAAGTCAATTCCAATAGAGAACGCTCAGAAATGTGTTAAACAATGGCAATGTCATCCTAAGGGCATACTCTTCTAAAGCAGAAGTGTATTCTTCGGTAACATAAGTCCTTTGAGATATTGCATCATAAAAAATAAATTTCATCTGAGCACTGAGTCATACACTAACTCCACTTGTAGATTCACAATACACATTGTGTATTGAAGCCCCTGAGAAATTTTATTTAAAACAAAAAAAAGATACAGTGCTTATCTTTCTATTTTTTTTTCCTGAAAATATCAGTTCAATGAAATATCTTTTGTAAAGTATTGTCTTTAGGGCAGTTTTTAAAAGGAGGCAATCTTATAATTGTTTACCTGAATGTTGATTTGTATATGTTTAAAGCCATTGCTTTAGAGTTAACGTATTGCAACCGTGTTAAGATGGCCAACAAAGGAAAATAACATCTGTGATTTTTCTATGTAAAACTGCAGAACCGGCATGGGAGGGCACCAACTCGGTGAAATAGGATAGTTTGGTCACTATTCAAGACATTTAAAGTTTTTATTACAATGTACCCTAATATACTAAGGAATCAAGAACTAAGGGAAAAAAGGTAACATGAAAACTAGAATACTTCATGTAGTCCTTTCAATCATTGGAAAGACTATGGAAAGGTGGAATTCTGTTAGCTTTGTAACTGGTGAAATTGTTTCCCAATCTAGTAATCTAAATTTTAGGAATTGATGATAAGAAAGTATATCAGATATGAGGAAACTAATTTTTGCACAAAAGTATTTTTAAAACAATTATTTTTATGATAGTAAGACTTTTATAAAAATAACTTGAACTTCCAGCAGGAGATGGGGGTAAATAAAAGTGATCACAATGGATATGATAGAATGTTCTATTACAAAAAATAGTTATGAAAATATTATTAATATAGAAGAATACGTCTCCTAAATATAACATAGCACGTTCAAATTTTCTTTATTTGGTATATTATTAATAATTGAAATAAACATACGATGAATAGTGGTTAAGAATTTGTATTCTATATAAAACATGTAGTTTATGTAACAGAAATACATAGATTGGAAATAATTTACATTATTTTGTCCTAAAAAATTTGTACTTCTAAATTTTGTTCAGTGGTCATTTGTGAACTTCATAAGAATATAAATATAAATTTAATGGCTTTAAAAAGCCAATAATGTAACTATTAATATCAATATAGCAGCATTTGCAAATGAAGCTCCAGCACTGAACATTTAGCAGGTCAGGATTTCCATATTATTCTTCCTTAAAGAAATTAGTGATAGTACTCAAAATCTTATCTTTAATGAATATCTTCTAATGTACATCATAAAGCGAAATTATCAGCAAGAAAAATTTAGTACCAAATTAATTTTGTTTATTCATTGATCAGATATTTATTGAACTCCTTGCCTCCTAAGTGCTGTTGGTATCAGAAATTATTTTTGCCTTGAAGAATTATACTGTCTAATACATGATAGTTCATCGCACAGGTAACCAGACAATTGCAGTTTGAAAATTCAAGAAAGAAATAGAATATCTTAAGAACTCATGAAATGAGCGTCTAACACAAACCTAAGAATCGGGAGAGAATTCCTTGAGGAGCTAACACCTTCGCTGAGTCTTATAAAACAGGAGCAATGTAGGCTGAGATGAATAAACAAGATGTTCCCACTGGAGTGGAGAGCATTGGGAATGTCGCCAGTTAGAACATGCCCCACATGTTGGCTGGAGTATAGTGCAGAAACACGGAATAAATATTGTGAGTCCAATGTATTTGTTCAAAATGCACCAGATGGTTCAAGAATTCCAGGAAGGGTTCTCAAAGAAGTCTGAGGAAAATTTCCCAAGACATAGTATTTTTATTTTTATTTTTTTTGTATTTTGTGACTTCATTGAAAGTTTACTTCTAATTTCTTTATTAGAATTACAATAAAACTGAATTAATAAATAATTATTGCACGATAAAACTAGATGAACAAGTATCAAGCAACTATGACAGTACACTTACTGCTCCCTAATTTTATATGTTTAGTCTGTTTTGTGCTACTAAAACAAGATACCACATACTAGATCGCATACAAAGAATGGGAGTTTATTGGCATACAGTTGAAGAAACAGTGAAGTTCAATATCAAGACACTGGCATGGGGAGGATCTTCTTGCTGCCTCATCATATGGTGCTAGGGCAAAGAGAGGGCTAGAGGAGACAACTCATATTTCTATAAGAGACCCACTTCTGAGATAACATTAATCAAATCATGAAGACACTGTCTATTAAGTCCTACCCCCCAGGACACCAAGTTGAAGGTCCAGTTTTCAACTTGATTTTGGAGACACACTCAAAAACACAACATTATAGTATTGTGTTCTGAACTATACAGAAATTGAATAAGTATGCAAATTAATCAGTCACATAAACTTAGCAGGTGTTATCACTGTTACAACCCAAAGATGTTTTTCATAATTTCAATCTTTATTACTTTATTCAATATGGTATCAGTTACCATTTTCAGAAAAAGTTGAGGACCAGCAGTTAGTGTACTGTCTATGTCACCGGACTCCCATGTAGTCAACTGTGGTTCGAGTCCTGGACCCGGTGGCTTAAACTCATGCTAGGTGCATGTGTATGCATGCCCAAGATCCCGAGAGGAGAATGGAGGAGAAGGGATTGTGGTGTGGCCATCCCCCCTGGGGGCTGATTTCTCTCTTTTTGTCTGTCTGTCTCACTCTGTCTTTCTGGCGAACACATGCGCCCTATAGCAAGAAAACCTCTCCAAAAAAAGAAAAAATAATAATAAAAAGTTGCAAGTCACATACTTTTAAAACTCTTATTTATACTCTCTTTTTCTTTGGGAAAATACAACATGCCTGAAATAATTTCAGTTAGACAATCCACTCTTATCATTCTGGATTTGATTCTATGTATCCTTTCAGCTCTAAACTTCTGCTCCCTTCAGACAGAGCCTGTATTCTTGTACCCATTAGTGAATACTTACATACTAATATGTCTCAGAAGGATTGAACCTGTCACAATCATCTTCAGCTTTGGTTCTCAATAGTGAGGATTGAACATTTAACCACCACGACTACTTGCTCTCTCTGCTATCTCTGTGAATTCACAGATCACTTTACAAGCTGGTATTTAAGCACATGAGTGTCTCTTCAGTCAAGAAATCATGCACTACTGGATGAATTTTTAAAAAATATTATTTTGAGAGAGAGAGAGAGAAAGAGGGAGGGACAGGCATCCTTGACAGTCTCATCTTACCATGATCTCCCCATCCCCCCAGCCTTCCAGACAGCCAGGATCTTTGTCCAGGTCCACTGGAGATCCTAGCCCAGCCCTCCCATTTGTCTCTAGCATTGCACAGCAGCACCCCACTGCTTGCACCCCTGTGGCTAGTCCAGATGACTGGATAAATATTTTGCATATAATCTTTTTCAGGTGCTATATGATAATTAAAGAGATCACTGTGCTTGGTAATCCTTATCTTTTCTCCATATGGGGAAAAAGTACTGTGTAGCAGAATGTTTTATCAAACAATAAAAGGTAATGGAAAGAAGCGCTTATGGGAAATTAGGCCTGGGTTCACCTACCGACTATGTCAAATAAGTTAATAACTTAATTTCCACTTTCCTTGCTAAAAAGGGAGGTGTAGTAAGGGCTAAATGAAAAAAAAAATCCAAATTGCCTTCACCTAGAAAGCACTAATCCAATGGTTTATATTATTACTAATAAATAAATCCATTGCTATTAGCTCAGGTGTCCTTATGCATCTGGAGACTGCATGTATGGAGATTCTCAACTAGATGATTAACTTGGCACTAATATGTATCTGCTCTGGAATAGTACAAAAATTTCAAGTCCTACGAAGACATATGTAATTACAAAAATTAATTATTCTTTGTGTTTCTACAAATGGAAGATTCAGTTAGTTATGGCGCTACACAAGAGAAAACACAAATCCTTATAGGACTGGCATGTAGAAAAACTGAACCAAGCATTACAATCACATATGGTAAGTGTTGATAGAAGATACAGAGGAAGCTTGTGACAGTAGATCTAACCAAGCCAAGGCAATCAGAGAAAACCTACAGGACCGAAGTTTAGAAAGAATCTTGAAGGAAGAGTAAGAATTAGGCTGGAGAAGTGGATGGGATGCACGTAAGCTATGAGATGATGGCATCAGGTGGGCCAGGGGTGAGTATGATGGGACTCTTTAGGAAGTATGTGAAGTCCTATAAAGCTGGAGTTCCAGGGACCTGCTGGGTAGAATGCAAAGAGAAAGAGGTAAATTGCAACAGCAGAGAGGATCCTGGAGGGCCTGATAAGCTCTGTCAAGAAGTGTGGGCTTTTCCTAAGTGCAATAAGTTAGTCAAGGGTTTTTAGTAGATAAGTGGCAAAATCAGTTTTAAGTTTTAGAAGCTAACAGCTTGGAAAATGGACAGAAAAAAGAGCAAGAGAGGAAGTAGGACAACCAATGAAAGAGTCATTACACTAATCTAAGGAAAATATTTCTATTTTAACATCTCAATATATCTCCTCTTAATGCCTAATTGTCATATAGTGTTTTTTTAATATAGATGTACAGACACTGAATAGCAAATAGTCACAGCTTTCTCAAAAACAAAACTTTTTACTGGATAATCAATAGTTTACTTTTTTCTTCTTGAAGGAAAAAAATAGGAACTTTTGTGTTCATTGATAAAAGAAATATTCTAGGACAAGAATATTATTCAATTTTATTTTCAAATTCAAGGGTAAAACAGATTGCTATTATTATGTGGGACTATCACAAGGGGAACGTTTTATATTCTTATGCCTTTTTTATGGTGAGAAAACATATTCAGTTGAAGTTGAAATGAGTCATAATGATTATGTTAAAACTCCTAATATATGTAGATAATATTTCAAAGACACATCAAAACCTTACAAAATTTTCAAATGTGGAGTTTGCTTTTATTTCTAGGATCATGTCATTCATTCTCAGGTCTTCCTGAGAGCTGGTATTTTCACTCCTGAATAATTCTGATGCATTAGGCACAGAGGTGGTTTTTCTTTTATTTTTTCTTTATTATTATTATTTATACATTTAATTTCTATACATCATTTAGATTTTAAAGAGACTTTACCCAGCATGGTATACACCTCAGTCCAGCCCAACTGAGAATACTATAAACATCCTCATCAACAGATAATAAACCTTATCTGTGTCCCACAAATGTCTTACCTCTATTTTTTTCCTCAAATTTCCTTTCCTATGCTCTTACCCTCCCACACTCTCCTTCCACTTTATCTCTAGTGTCCGTAACAATAGAATTTAGTCCTCCAGACTCTGAGTCTCTATCATAGAGTGTGAACAGTCGTATATGTTAAATGGAGACATACAGTGTCTTTTTTATAACTTGATTTGCTTCACTCAGCAACAAATCTTCAGTATCTGTCCACTTTCTACAAATTCCAGGGCCTTGTTGTTTTTTATGGCTGAACAGTATGGCATGGAGTATATGTGCCACACTTTTTCAATCCATTCATCTGTTTGTGGACTTTTGGGTCTGTTCCATGTCTTAGCAATTGCTAATAACGCTGCAATAAATATAGTTGTGTAAGTGCTTTTATGACTGAGCGTTCTCCTGTGCTTTGGGTAGATACCCAGGAATGGAATTACTGGATCAGATGGTAGTTCTATTTGAAGGTCTTTGAGGAACCTCCAGATTGTTCTCTGCAGAGGTTTTCAATTTTTTTTTTTTAATTTGGGCATAGAAAAGAGTTTAATGTTTCTGTTAGTGTTTGTTTTATATAATACACTACAAGTAATTTTAGAAATTATTCTGGTTGAAGAAGCTACTATTTGCTTGGTATAAAGGATTTGTCAAATTTCAGGTTTGAAGTCTCTGCCTAGGTAGTCTACTTGTAAAGAATTTTTGAGTCAAGGAACACCAAAATGTCTGTACCATGCTACTTTCCTCTGGTGCTTGAAAATTCTAGTAATGGAGGTACTTCTTTCAGCCAATGCACTGTGAATTTTGAATGTCTCCATTAACATGAAAACATATTTCCCAGGGGCCAGCAGTTAGTGTAATAGCTATGTCGTTGGACTCCCATGTAGTCAACCGTAGTTCGTGTCCCCGACCCGGTGTCTTAAAACTCACACCGGGCGCGTGTGCATGCGTGCCCAAGATCCTGAGAGGAGTGTGGAGGAGAAGGGATTGCAGCGTGACCATCCCCCCAGGGAGTGATTTCTCGCTTTCTGTCTCTCTGTCTCTGTCTGGCAAACGTACACGCCCTATAGCAAAAACCTCTTAAAACACACACACACACAAACAAAACCATGTTTTCCTGGAGGGCTAATCCACTGGGTTCTTGTCAGTCATGAACACTACCATTAGTGATCAGATTGCTAACTACTCCATCAGTGAGAGTCTGGAAAAAGTAAGAAGCAGAGAACAGCCTGTTTGGGGATAGGAGGTCTGGGTGATAACATGTTCATTCTGTTCTCTGCTGTACTGGGGGTTCACTGTGCTTCACACATTTCATGTTCCTCATACCCAGGACAGTGCATGCTATAAAAGAGCCCACAATCTCTTATCTTCATCCCAAATCCCAAAAGGTCTGGAAACTGCACATTTTTAAGTAACTGATTTGTAGAAAAACTTGTCCTGAAGTGAGGTGAGGCTATTTATAGTCTTCTTTATTTATCCCACTTAGTGTGAATGTTTTGATTGCTGCAGAAATATTAATGTGCTTGATTATGGGGTGCTGCCCCAGCCCCTGCTGGAGGCATTACATAACACATGGTAAACGTACTGTATTGCCTTTCTACTACCTAAAAATTTGGAAATCAGAAATACATTTGGCCCTCAGGGGATTGCGTAAGAGGCTGAAGATCTTAGAAAGTACAGTGCATTCAGTGCTTCCCAAGAGCCAAGTACTGAGCTGTGCACTTTCCACACATCACCGTGTTTAAGCATTCATGAGAGCCAGCCACTGCGGAGTGGAGCAGGCAGGGCTTTGGAAGTCAGAGTACCTGGGTTGAATTCTAGGCCTTTCGTTTAAGCAACCTATGTGCCTTTGGACATGCTTTCTTTCTTCCCTTTATCTCAATTTTCTCATCTGAAAATAGAAGACAATAATTTTTCCCTAATAGGTTTGTAACGGTGATTGAATGATTCACGAGATGTGAAGTGCTTAAAACTATGCCTTCACAAAATTATTATTGTTAGTAATTTTGGTAAAACTCTAATATTGGCACAATGATGCCCATTTTATAAAGAAATCGAGTTCTGTTGATGTTTAAATAACTCACCTGTTTCATTAGCAGAAAAGTCATCGAGAAGGGTTTGAATCTGTATCTGTGAGGTTACCAAATAGGTAGTTTTTGCCATTGTACCTACTACTTTTCCACAGAAGGAGCTTCACTGAAGTGATTTGAAAGAAATGTTGAGGGAATGAAAGGTTTAAGGAAGGTGAGTCGGTAGGCATTCTCTAGTGAGGAACCTTCTGCAGCAGCAGTGAAAAGGAGTGTGCTAAATAAGTAGCAGCAGGAGAATGAAATTGAAAGCAGAGAAAAAAAGTTATAGATATAACTTTTGCTACTCTGTAATATTGCTTGGGATTGGTCATTACTCCATTGCTGTACAGAAAGAGAATAGAAAAAGGATGATTCAAGCATCAAAGAAAGCAACAACTTAAGGTTAGAAGTCGGAAAAGAGTTTATTTTGTAACTAGGAGATATCTATCATCTATCTGTCATCTCTATCTATCTATCTATCTATCATCTATCTATATCATCATCTGTCTATAAATATCTATCTATTGATCTATCTATCTATCCATCAATATCTATCTATCTCAGAGGGATGTGTGCTTCTGAGAGAGAGAGAGAGAGAGAATTCACCTCCTCCCAAGTGAGATGTCATCACACTGCAATCCCTTTTCTCTCTTTTTTCTTCTCATCAATATTTTTTTAATTTTGTTTTGTTTGCTATAGATTTTGTGCACTTACCAGAAAGAGACAGAGGGATAAAAAGAGAGACAGAGAGACAGAGAGAGAGAAAGAAATCACCACTAGTCCCACCTCCACCCCCAGGGAATGTCCATGCCGCAATGCCTTCTCCTCCATTCTCTGGGGATTTGGTGCACACATCTGGCATATTTTTCAAGCGGCCAGGTTCAGGACTTGAACTACACAGTTAACATGGAGAATCCAGCTGTCTTAACAACCACTAGCTGCTCCCCCCCCCACCAGTTTTGGACATACTTGATATGCTCTTGGAATGATTCTCAAGCCACTGAGCCAAGATTCGATCTGCAGTTGGTCACATGGTATCTGACTCCCAATGCACAGCATTTAACCACTGTGGTATGGGTCTGGCCCAAGAGTTAAATATTGTTAAAATAAAGATGGGAACTTACTGTTATTTTATCTTATTATACAGGGTGCTCTAGCTGGAGATAGACAGGCAGAAAAAAATTGAGAAATCACCCATTGGGGAGGGGGTCTGGTCATGCTGCTGTCACTTCTCCTCCCTTCTCTTCTCAGAATTTTGGGCACTGAAATGTCTGGTGTGTTTTTCGAGTTGCCAAGTCCAGGCCTCAAATGTACAGGCAGCCATACAGAATCCGGCTGCTCTAACCTCCATGCCATCTGCTGGCCCCTGTTGTAGGATTTTGTTGTTGGTGTAGCTTTTTTAAAATTTCAACAAAGTCTTCAATCCTACCTAAGATCATAATGCATAACTTAAGATTTAAGTAAATTGAACTTTGAATTCTTCTTTCATTCTTATGGAATCTTAGAAACTAACTTGTCCATTCTTTTCCTGGATGCTATTATCTTTTGTAATGAAGATTGCCCACTAAGGCTTTCTTTTAAGTCTTTATTTTTTGAAGGATTGTACTCAATGTATTAGAAGGGCAAAAAGTATGAGAACAATTCTACTTACAACTTGTGTAAATAAATCTGAAAATTGTGAAGAAATGTATTTTAAAAAAGCATTAATTTTCAAAAAGTGCTAACTGTGGAAGACATTGAAAGTTACCAAAAATCTCACTAAGAAGGTTTTGAGTAAGTTTAGTTTTATAGTTGAGTTTTTTAGTTTTATAGTTTTAGTTTTAAAGAAGGTTTTGAGTAAGTTTAGTTTTATGGTTTGGTTTTTTACTTTTGTAGTTTTATGGTTTTAGTTTTATAGAAGGTTTTGAGTAAGTTTAGTTTTATAGTTTTATATAGAATATTCTTTTAAGTGTTTGAGGTCAGAATTTTCACAACATATGATTTATTTTAGAGAATAACAAAGATTTTTAAATCTATCAGGTAAATTTTATGAAAATATTTTTGTTTTGAATTTGACAGTAAAAGTTATATAGCAAACTCACTTATAAATATAGCATGCCTATTTAATGAACACAATGCTTACAAACTGAATTCAAGTAAGTATTAAAATTATCACCCAAAATCAATTAAGATTTATTCTAGATGTTAGATAGATGACTTAATATTAGGAAATCTATTATTAAAAATATTACATCATTATATAAAATTTAAAAATATAGTTTTCACACACAGAAACACAAAGAAAAGCAATTAAAACTTGGCTGAAACTAAGACTACTTAACAATAAGTTGTACATACCAAAATTCACTAGTTTTTCTTACAGCAAGAATAACTTTGATGAAACAGTTATAATTTATTCACAATATATATGAGGACACTTCACATAGTTAAAAATTAGTGGGATCCATTCATCAAACATTTTTAAATTTTTAGTATGTAATAAGACTTTGACTTATACCAAATTAACAAAATAGATGTGTTCATCTCATGGAACTTGTAGTATTAGAAGCAAAAAATAAATGTGATGCTAATTATATAATGAAGTTATTATTATTTTTTAATTACAAGAGGATGCATGCTCTCTAGCTAGAGAGGCAGAGAGACAGAGAAAGAAAATTGGGGGGGTGGAGTACTCCACTAATGAAGCGTGGTCACATCACAATCCCTTCTGCTTCATTTCTTCATCCTGTCAAGATTTGGGCTATGCATGTAGATGTCTGGCATGTTTCTCAAGTTGCTGGGACTGGAACTCCAACTATACTTGGCCATGTGGAATCCAGGTCCCTCTCCACTAGCTATGAGGCTGGCATTGTTATTACTGTTAAAAAATAGTTAAGATGGGGCCAGCAGGTGGCTTGGTGGTTAAGGCCCTGGATTCCAACATGGTTGACTGCTGTTCGAGTCCCAGCCCTTGTAGCTTGCTTTCTCACTTTCCCTTTCTCTCTCTCTTTGTCTCTCTCTGGCCAAATTAAAAATAAATAAATAAATAATTCTTTAAAAAATAAGATGAGATGAATATGTACCAGAATATTAACATATAAAATTTTGAGTAACTAAAATTTTACACTGCTATATTTTAAAATTACTATATTGAACAGGTATTATTTTGACATTAAAGAAGGATATAATAAAGACTACAAATTATTTAGAGTTTTTAATTTAATGCTTGTGTATAATTTTCTATTAGTGGTTAGTGCGTCTATAAATAGATTCTATTTAATAAATACTTTTGGATATGATAAAAATATAATGAAATTTGTAGTTTTGGAGTTTGTATGGAATGTTAATTAAAAATATTGTGTGTCCATGAAACAGCAGAAATATTTTGTGAAGAACCAATAGTTCACATATTTTTCAATGATGATAGTAATAAAAATATCATTTATAGACTATGCATAGACACCTTTATTCTGTCATTTTGTTTTCATGAAAATATGGCAGTTTAAAAGCATAAAAGATATACAAACACAGCAAATGGATGTGAATACCAGATATAGTGTGTGTAAAAGAGTAGAGTCTGAGGAAGGACATTTAGAAGAAAAATAGAGAGGAAAAGCATTAATGGAACAAAAAAATGTGGTATAATCAGTTGAAGATAATTTTATAGTTTTATCAACTAGACTAGGGAGAAATGTTTACATGTTGAAATATTCACTTTGTAAGCTAAATAACATGATGGAATGTATAAAATAAAAAAATAAAGTTAAGTAAGTGGTTAAAAAAAGAGAAGCATAAATTTGTCAAAAAAGAAGCAAAAATTCATCAAAATGCCTCGTGAGGACTAGTTGACTTTAAATATTTTTTTCTCATACTATTGGGACTGATAGTCAATCATATGGGATCTTTTAAAAAGGATTTGGTGCAGGCAGTGGCCTAGTAGTTGAGGTGCCTGGATTCCACATGGCTGACTAGGCAATTTGACTAAGGAGTGAAATATTAGCTAAAAAATTATTTCCTTTTTTCCACCTGGCAATTCAGTCTGATGTCAGGGAAATGAACCCAGGTGGATACAGATTTTTCCTCAAGTTACAGCAAGTCAGAAAAGCTCATAGAGTTTCTTCTGAAGGTGTTGCATGATGATGCCACCTCCACAGTTGACCTCTCACATGTCAGAGGCTGCGGCCCAATTTTTCACCCTACAGACCCCCATCCAGGAGCAACTTGGAGACTGGGTAATCTCCAATCAGTGCAGACTCAACACTCACACCAGGAGTGTGAATCTATTCCCAGAATCCTGAAGGGACACAGAGAGATGGGGAAGCCATTGAGACATGGCCATGCCCCACGGGGCGTGTTTTCTTATTCTCTCTTCTCTCTCTCTCTTCAGTGAACTCATGTGCCTTCTGGCAAATTAAAAAATAAAAATAAAGGTTTCATTAATTTATTTTTGTTCTTTGGTTTAATAATTTATTTTTGTTCTCTGGTTTAATAAACAATTCTTTAAGTATCTGTCAGATTCATTTCCTTAAACTTTAGAGAAGAGAAAAAAAGGAAAAGAGATTGATGAAGATGATAAATAATCTGTATACAAGGTACAATTGATTTTTACTTTTACAAATTCTTTGCCCTCTAAATGTTTATATATGGGTAAAATGCTGTATCATTTCCTGCAGAAAGTATACTTTTTACTAGTGCTGTGATT
The DNA here is from genome assembly GCF_000334495.1 of Tupaia belangeri chinensis. NCBI lineage: Eukaryota > Metazoa > Chordata > Mammalia > Scandentia > Tupaiidae > Tupaia > Tupaia belangeri. Next base: position 1,435,559 of record NW_006159547.1, on the reverse strand, counting down.
TAGCTTTGGAATTGACCTATTTAATTGTGCATGGCAGTGTATTTATCAATTGTTGTTGGAACATGTGAGTGAGACTTTTTTTTAGAATGATAGGATTTAATTATTATTCCATCGTATTTCTTCATTAGTTCTCTCTCTTTACCATTATATATTTTTAATTCAACCTTCCATTGAAACTTTCCCCTAATATTGGTTTTATTTACTTATATTCTTCATGAGATAGAGTCAGAGAGAAATACAAGCACCCTTAACAGAGCCTCACACTGTGATATTGCCCCTAGCCTTCCCAGACAGTCAGGGTCACGGGCTTGTGTGCGTGTGCCTGGTGAGTACAGGTCAATCTAGACCCAAACTCTGTTCTTCATTCCAGAATTATAGAACAATGCATTGACATTGTGCCATTGTGGTTGGGCCTTTTTGTTTTCTACAGGGTGAAACTTTAAAGACATAGAATAGTCATGTATTGGTGGTTATTACTTGATCTATTAGCTTATAGGTTCCAGACTTTTCCATATGTGATTTTTTTTCTCTCCACTCTGAAAACTTAGGGCTTAATGTTTGCACCATTGTGAAATGGTAACCTTAACTCAGAAGTATTAATGGTTGTTTCACACTGGCAGCGTAAATCGTTTTGTCTCAACTTTGTGCCAAGTTGTGTTTTGGATACTTTTCTGAATATTTTCTATTTTCTTCACTGTAGTCCTATGAAAATATTTTTAATGATAGGATGTGTTTTTTGTTACTTTATTTTTGTTATTTTATGTTTTGTTTGGTATAATCCCCTTTTGAGGGTTATAGGGCTCTGAATAGTTCCATGATTACAGTAAACAGTTGGTAAACTGCATAGCCAGTCTCCACATTTGGGATTTTAAAAAAATCATTAATTTATTTTATGAGAGACAAATACTCTCAACAGGATCTTGGTACCATGATCCATTCCAGGACCTGTGCCCTTCTCCTATGGGTCCACCAGTGTAGCACTATCTGGTCCCCAAACTTGAGATTTTTGACTGTGAATCCAAGATAATTTATTCCGTAATGAAATTTTGAAAAGATTTTTAACCGTCAACAAAACTTAATTTCAAGAAATAAACTTTTGGGCTAATCTCATAGTGTAGTGGTTAAGCCCTGTATATGGGGACCCGGATTCCACATGTCAAACCTTGGTTCACATCCTGTCCCCTGTGACTTGAAAAACATGCCAAGCATATGTGTGCATATGCCCAAATCCTGACACTATGGAGAATTGGAGGAAAAAAGGATTGCTGTGTGACTATGTCCTATCAGGCTTGCTTTCTCTTTCTGTCTGCCCTTTTGGCAAGCACACATGTTCTCTGGCAATTAAAGTACAATAATAAAAGAAAGAAGCTTTCCATATTGCCTTCAGTACCAACAGTGACTCTATTAAATAAATTGAGTGTTGATTATATTAGGAGCTTCAAGGATCATATTGCCATCCCTGTGGATCAATTTTTCAGTTTAATTCTTACCTACCAACTGATTTCTTTTAAGAAAAGTGTAGTTTTTAATAAGAGAGAGTAGATCTATGTGTCAGTGCTAATATATGTGGTACGGTGGAGCTGCATCACTAAGCATAGATGTAGATGTCTTGCTATGAGTCAGACTGTGACTCACTGGTTGTGATGAAGGTAGAGAGTCTCTTGACTACTTCTTCAGTATTTCATGTCTGGGTCATGCCTTCAGTATGTTCTTGGGGACAAGTTGTATTATGAAAGGTAAGAAGATTAGCCAATATTCTCTTTGGGCACTCTACATTCAAGAAGAGAGAGCCATCAATACCATTGATAGTAGACTGGCCACTCAATTCTTGGATATAATATTTAATCTGCTGTGATTTTTTTGTGTGTTAATGTGCAAAATAAGGAATGTTCTAGTTTACCTCTATTCTCTACTTCCCTTCTTCTCAAGAGAATCTACAATTTTTTTTTTTTTTGAGCAGTTTTGCTATAGGGCATGTGTGCTTGTCAGAAAGACAGAGACAGAGAGACAGAAAGCAAGAAGTCACCCCCCCCCCAGGGGGGATGGCCTTGCCACAATCCTTTCTCTCCATTCTCCTCCCAGGATCTTGGGCACGCACACACACACCTGTCGTAAGTTAAAGCCACCGGGTCCGGGACTTGAACCATGGTTGAAAACATGCAAGTCCAGCGACATAGCCATTATGCCAACTGCTGCTCTGAGAATCTACAATTTTGTGGAGGGAACTATCATTTTATTTACACAGATATATGTCTCAAATGATATCAACTCTAACACAGATACAGTGGTCATCCTGACTGATCCAAGAAAAATCTCTTTCTTTTCAGTAAAACAATGAAATTTTGGGGTAAGTCTTCAGAAATACTTTTAGAGAAAACCTTTTCTTTTCAAAGAGTAAGGCTCAGGAAGGTAACTTGATTTTTCTTGAGTATATCATGTTATGTCTGTATGTGATGACTGAATCATTTTTATTTATTTATTTATTTTTTACCAAAAATAAAACAGATGCAAAAACTGGCAGTGCTGAACAATTAAGAAAACCTAGTCACTTGATGACCAAGCTTAGCTGATAAGTCAATGAAACTATAAGCCTTCCCTCCTCTGGTTTCCCTAAAATTTGAAAACGGTTTCCTTGATTTGAAGTCAGTTTGAGTGATTATAGCTAGTTGATTGTAGCTGAATGCATTTTAGTTAATTAAAATTCCCCAATATCCTTCAAGTTTTGAAATCCCTTAAATATACATATTTTATAAAAACATATAAACTATTGGGATTCCACAGTAAGTTTATAGGATTATAGTCACATTTACTAAACCCTGTGTGTGTTCATTGAATAGCATTTCCTCTTCCTGATGTTTTCTCACTGTTCTTTTTTTTTGTTGTTTTCCGTCAGAAACTAGGAGAGTAGATCAGGTTTTATTAAATTCCTTTATGTAAGTTTATCAAATCTTCCTTTAAGTTTCACTTTATTTATATTTTTATTTGGAAAGTAGTATTTTTTAGCATGTTTATGCCAAACTCCATTGCAGTATTTAAAAAAACTTAATAAAAAAACTCTACAATTCACTATAATTCCATCACTCTCTAAAGTGGTCTAAATTTTGTGCCCCTTAAATTTATATGTTGAAACCCTCTCCTTAAGATTGTGTACTTTAGACTGTGACTGTATTTGGAGATGGGTCCTTTAAAGGGGAGGCTAATATAGTCATTAGGGTACACCATCTACAAGCCAAGGAGGAAGTCCTAGAAGAAACTAAATGTTTCAATACTTTTATCTTGAATTTCAGCCTTCAGAATTATGAGAAAATAAGTTTTTGATCTTTAAACCACTCTTTGTGGTATTTGTGGTAATAGCATAGTAAACAAATACTCCCTAAAACAATCATGCTCAGTTTTTCCTATTCTAGTATACAAAGTTAAAGCACAGTGTATATATACTTTAGAACATTTTTCACTTAACACTTTTATGTTGATTTAACCTTCCTCTTTACACTTTTCAGTGAGACATATAGTATATCAATATAGTTCTGTTTTTTAGTATTATATATTAAATTGTTGAGAACACTATTGAGGCATTAATTATAACATATTGCAAAATACATATATACTTTCTTTCAAAAAATTTTTTATTGTACAAATTTTAGGACTTGGAGTGCTATTTCAGGACTTGGAGTGCTGTTTCAGACACTTTAATGGCTTTAATAAGAATTGCTAAAGTCACCTCTAAAGAAGACAGATAAATTTACATTAGTTGATATGAATCATCCTATAGATGCAGTTCAATCAGATTAACAGATCACTTTTACTTAGTCAGAAAAATGGATTTATAAGCGTTAGAGAAGGAATGGCAGTAGGGAGATCAGTTAGGAGGTTCCTTCCATAATTTATGAAACCAGATAATGATTTCAACAAAGGCAATGGAAAAAGGTATTTAAAATACATTTAGGAAATTTTGTGACAGGTTGTTAAAGTGATTCTATTTAGAAGATAAAGGTAAGATGGTCAACTGATAACCAGATTTGATATGAGTGATAGATGTTACTGAGATTGAAATGACTAGGTTAGGGATCAATTAAAGACAAAAAAATAGTATTTCATCATGCTGAATTTGAGGTGGCTGTGTGACATACAGATACATGTGTACATCAGGCATTTGAATGTAAGATGAAATGAAAGGCTGGAGTGGATTAAAGTGCTTATGGTGAGTTGGTAGAGTAGTAAGAATTGTACCCTAAATATATTATAGAACCCTAGGAGATAGCAAAATATGAAGAGTGGGAAAAGAAGCAGTTATAAAGTAACTTGAGAAATAATGGCCACAAAGTTTAGTCATCCAAGTTGTGCTTAACCATCATACTAAGAAGTAAAATGTTTATAAAGAACCAACAGAGGCCAACATGCCATGTATAGTTTAGAAATCTGATATGATGAGTGATGAAAAGTACCTACCCAATTTATCAATCTGGTGATTATTGGTAACTTTTGGATGAACAGTTTGTGTATGGGAAGATTCCATATTCTAGTAAGCAAATTGTCAATGAAATAAGAAATAAAAATATCTAGTATACAATATTCTATCAAGAATATTACTTAAGAAAGAAAACTGAAAGAGGGTGTTTTAGTAAGAAGGCACTGCAAATTTTGAGAACTGCAGATTCAAGGAAGAATTTTTTTCTAGTTTAGGCATGACTGTAACCTATTCAGAATCTGGGAAAAGGCAAGAAATTGAAAAAAAGAAAAAAAAAATTTAAGTTAGTCCAGGACAATCCAGAGAAAAAATAACTCATAGTAACTCTCAATTCATATTTCCTAGATGAATGAATGAGGGTAAATATGTAAATGGATTAATGAATAATAGAAAAATCACTGATGTTACTTCCATATCAGATATAGGATTTGAAAATAGTTTTTCCCATTCAATGGGTTGCCTTTTTAGTCTGTTGGTAGTGCCCTTTGATGGACAAGTTTTAAATTTTTAATAAAGTCTCACTTATATATTTTTCTTTTGTTGTTGTATCCAGGAAATCATTACATATCTAATGTCATGAATTTTTTCTCCTATGTCTTGTTCTAAGACATTTACAAGACTCTATTTATTCTTTTTTTTTTTTTTTTTGAGAGAGGTTTTTCACTATAGGGCGCGTGCGCTCGCCAGACAGACAGAGACATAGAGACAGAAAGCGAGAAATCACCCCCCAGGGGGGATGGTCACACCACAATCCCTTCTCCTCCATTCTCCTCTTGGGATCTTGGGCATGCACGCACACGTGCCTGGCGTGAGTTTTAAGCCACCGGGTCCGGGACACGAACCGCGGTCGACTACGTGGGAGTCCAGTGACATAGCCATTATGCTAACTGCTGGTTCCCAAGACTCTATTTATTCTTAAGATAATCAACAGACATTACTTTTAAATGATATGAAGGAGAAAAGGTGGTTCCTAAACTAAAACTATATGTATATAAAAATTACAGTATTTAAAATGGAAAGAGATATCTCACGAAAGAATTTCCCTGGTTATTTAAAGTTAGAATACGATAAAACTGCTGTTACATTCCTAAGATAAGGTGAATAGTTTGCTAAGCATTGACAAAGGATAGGGATAAGCAAAACTAATTGAAACATGGCCTGGTAACAGGTAATAGAAATTTAAAAGTTGATTAACGTGAAGTAGGAGTATGTAAGATTACAAATTCCAACTCTCATTGGAAATAGTGTGAGCAAGAAAAAAATAAGAAAACATATTCAAAGTGTTAAGGGAAAAGCAATTTCAACTAAGAATACTACATCTGGCAAGAACTTCTCTGATAAACAAAACCTGAAAGAATTACCTACACCAGACCAGCTCTCCAAGAAGTTCTGAAGGGAGTGCTACATCAAGAAAATTAAAGTCAGAAACACAGAAATGAGTTCAAAAACAACTAAGAAAATATCCAGCTTAATGGTAGAGGCAAGTTTATAGTTGAATGTTATCTTCCAGAATTTAAACAGAAAGATAGGACCACAATAGAAGATATATTAAGTAGATAAGACTGAATTGATGATATAGAATTTTATGACTTTTGACTAAAACAATACTGATCTTCCTCTATGCTTTATTTTCCAGAGTTAAGGATTTTTGTCTTCTCTTGAGTTGTCGACAGATCCAAGTACCTACTATTTGAACAGACTGTTTCCTGACTTTAAGTCTTAAGCCAAGTTCTCTTAATATTTTATTTTGATTTATTAAAGCTAAAATTGCCTTTCTTAAAATTAAAAAATATATTTAAAAATACTTATTTAATGAAATGACCATAGTAAGCTATATAGCCTCAGCTAGGTACTACTTTGTAGTATATTCATTCCACTCACAGAGTATCATGCCTAAAGTCCAACACGCGTTCACAGATATGTATATATATTTCAGCTGAACTTGTTATTGAGAGTAGTTAGATTAATTAAGATATTTTGTAAATCAATAAAATGTGGGGAAAAAAAATGAATGGAAAGCAACTACAGATACCAGAGACAGAGTGTGAGGCATGTGGGAAATGGCAGAGGGTGAGAAACAAATGGGAAAACAAACAAACAGAGAAACAAATAAATAACAAGAAATGGAAAGTAGCCATTTGATATTATAATCCAGAACATTTGAAAATTATTTTATATGTTAGCATTTATTTTATGTCAATTTAGCCTCATATTTAAGAATATTTAATTAGTGATCTAGAATATTCAAGTTTGCTATTGTTTCTCAACACTGAGTAAATTAAGGATCCAGTTTGCAAAAGCTGTTAGAACTGTGAGAAAGAATGATATTTAACCTAAACTCAAAAATCTATATTAAAGAATTCATTTTCCTTAAAATGAAGCTTTTCATGGGAAGGATAAAGTATTACATTAGAGATTAAAAATAAAACTCAGAAGATGAGGAAATTAAAGTGTCTTGAAACATATTTTGTTATTTAAAGTTCCTTCTAAACTGGGATTGACAGGTGGCATGGTGGCTGAGGGTGCTGGACTCCCACATGGCCAGCTCTGGTTCACGCCCAGGACCTGGTGGCTGCTTTCTCACTTTCTCTCTCTCTCACTCTGTCCCTCTCTGGTCAAATTAAAATAATAAATAAAGTTAAATGAAATATATATATATTTTAAAATTTCCTCTAAGTTGTTATTTTACCTTAGTGCTCAGTGAAGAGAGTACAAATGAAGTTTGATTGATTAAAAAAATTATATAGAATAGTGTTTTGGAACCTAAATATAGAGTATATTTTTATACATAGCTGGACACTAAAGTGTTGGAAAGAATTGAATATTCATATAATATGAATATTGTAATAATGAGTTTATGTGAATTTTGCTTAGCATCTTTTAAATTAATTAATTAATTAATTAATTTTTGGAGAGGTTTTTGCTATAGGGCGCATGTGCTCGCCCGACAGACAGAGAGAGACAGAGAGACAGAAAGCGAGAAATCACCCCCAAGGGGGGATGGTCATGCCACAATCCCTTCTCCTCTATTCTCCTCTCGGGATCTTGGGCACGCATGCACATGCGCCTGGTGTGAGTTTTAAGCCACCAGGTCCGAGACACGAACCGCGGTCGGCTACGTGGGAGTCCAGCGACATAGCCATTACGCTAACTGCTGGTTCCCAGCATCTTATAAAACCTTTTATTTTGGCCGGCAGGTGGTGCGCTGGTTAAGGGCGGTGTACTCCCACATGGCTGCCTGTGGTTTCAAGTAATGGACCTAGTGGCTTGTCCTCTCACGTTTTCTCTCTTCTTCTATCTCTTGCTATGTCCCTCTCTGGTCAAATTAAAATGAGTAAATACATAAAGTTAAATAAAATAATTCTAAAAACACCCAACTTTTTATTTGATAAACTGTCTTTTGAAAGTTCATTTTAAATTTCACTACATAGGTTCTACTTTAAAATACGCTTCCAAAAGGATATGTGATTATATAAAGAGTCTTAATGAAAAAGACAATAATAGGCATGGTCTTCCTGGCAAGGAAATCTAGGTTTGTCACGATGAGAAAACCAGAGAGTGTATATCTGAAGAATGTAACTTCCTTTATATTCATTTTTTCCCATTTTGTTTGTGAAAAAATGAGAGAATATAGAGCAGTGGGAAGTGTGGTTTATAGGCCCAAATGTGGAAGCAGAAATGATTCATTTGTGATCCTTTTTATTTTTCATGTAAATTGTTATAAAATAATTTCAATTGTAGATTTAGGTTAGCTCTCAGAACCTTTTCTTTCTGATGTGATTTTTTTTTAATGTCAGACGTGATTGCAGAAGGATTTTAGAATGAGAACAGATTCCTATTTAACTTATCCAATATAACCTTGTTAGAAAAATGCTTGTTTCTTGTTTGACTTATGAACATCTTGCTATTGACATAGTGAAGGGGAGAAAGTAGTGATTAGGGGACAGAACTAGAAAATAATTTTACAGGCAAATGTAAAAATTGTATCTGTGACAATGACCAATGGGATAGTAGTTACCACTGAGAATATATAATATGTATATAATAGTATATAATAGAATTATTTAGTATGTGACATAATATTTGAATTTAATTATTAAATGCTTTTCTATAAGATCTGGCATCCCTGAAAAGGTTTTAGAATGGCCACTTTCACCTTCTTGCTGTTCTGTCTCAATCTGTGGTTGTAATAGCTTTACCTTGGTAAATGTAAAATTGTTTACTGACAGGGGCTAGGCACCACAAATTTGTATTTTTGGGATTTAAAATTGATAAATCCCAGTTTTCCAATGAGAAATGAAACTGAGTTATAGTCTTATAGAACTGCAGTTTTTAACTTGCAGCCTGTCTGAGATAAAGCTTAAACTTAGTTGAGACACATTAATTTAAATTCCAACAAAAGAGTCTAAAAGTCTAGTTCTTTATCCATTCACAATTACTTTACCTTTTATTTTTGAGAGATTTTTGCTATAAGATGTGTGCACTTGCCAGAGAGACAGAGAGAAAGAAAGTGTGAAATCACACCCCCAGGGGGCATGGCCACATCACAATCCCTTCTCCTCTGTTCTTCTCTCAGGATCTTGGGCATGCACTCACATGTGCTCAGCATGAATTTTAAATCGCTGGGTCCAGGCCTTGAACTACGGTCAACTATGTGTGAGTCCAGTGATGTAACCATTATACCATCTGCTGGTCCTGCTTTGGGGATTTGTAAATTTGAAATGTTTCCAGTTTGATAATATTTGATGAACTGACTTATCAGTAATTTGTTCAGAGAGACCTGGACTTATTTACAAGCAGCCTAATGTTTGTTCTCAGCAGCTAGGATGACAAAGATACGGAGCAAAAGTTAATATACTTTCTCTTGTAGATTTTATTGTCTGGCTATGTCACTGAATGAAAATTCGGATGCCTCAAATTTCATGTGAACTATGTAGATCGTGATTTTGAACAGAAGTCATCTAAGATACTTACTTTATTCTCTTCATTTGAGAAATTTAACATTTTTAATAAAAGATAAATTATTGAGAATGAAAAAGTATTATTGTTTCTTATTTTGTAAATGTGAAGATGAAGAGCATGATTTATTATTTTAAATACTTGTATGAATGTGATTTATAAATACTGTGTGGTAAGCAGAATTTGAAGATAGCCCCCAAGACTCCCCATCTTGCTGTACACAGCCTATACAGAATCTTCTTCTTTAACCTGGGTGAGGTTTGTTAATAGAAAGGAATATCATTTCTGTAATTAGGTTATATTATATGGCAAAGGTGAAGTACTTTTTCAAATATAATTAAGGTTCCTAGGGAGCTGAGTGTAAATTAATCAAAAGGCAGATTACCCAAAGTGAAGGTGACCTAATCAAGTAAGACCTTTAAAGGAGGTCTAGAAATGAAATACAGAAAAAGACAGAGATATTCAATTGCAGAGATTCTCCTGCTAGCTTTGAACAAGTAAGCTGTCATGTGGTAAGCAGATTTTTATGGCTACGAACTGATGGTGGCCTTTAGGAACTGAAGATGGCTCCAAGCTAGCAGCTAGTGAGGAAATGTCCTCAGTCTTACAGCCACAAGCAACAGAAATCCAGCAACAATCTGAGTGAGCTTGGAAGAGTATTCCACACTCCAAATGAGAACTCAGCCCAGGCACCACCTTGACACAGCCCTGTCAGCTATGTCATGCAGGACTTAAAACCTAAGGAAATTTTAAGATAATAATGGATGTCCTCTTGAAACTTGGGTAAGTTCATATATGAGAGTTGTTGAGAAAGGTAAACATCAATAGGATGTTAAAAAAAAAGGAATCTCATCACAGTAATATGTTAGTGTTATTGATTCACATATAATTAAATAATGCTAGTATTTGCTAAGAACTGTAATTGCCGGACTCTAAATAAATAAGCAAACATTTTCCCTCTAAGAAGTTAAATTAAACATACTTAGTTCAATGAAAATATTGGGGCAATTTGTGCTGACTCATCTTTTAACTGAGTGGTTTGATTTTGATGACCTACCTCTATCCCTCTGTGTCTAGAATTCCATGACTTGATTCAGAGGCATCCCAAGTTGGAAATGATAGCTTGAAACCACAGGTACTTTTCTTCCTTGGTTTAGTTGACAGAGCATATGAAGAGCTGGACGTTTGTCTGAGCCACTCTGCTATTACTGATGTGGCCTTGAGCAAGTCACTTAACCCCTCTAAACCTATGTTTCATCTGTAAAAATGGAGATGCTAACACTTTCCTTACAGGATTACTAAAATCACTTGTGATAATGTGTAAGAAAGAGCTTTGTAAAGTCATAATGTGCTAATTATTTTTAAGTCATCTTCCTGTTTGCTACATTGAGCTTGCAATTCTAGGGGCTTCAACTTGAGAATATAAGGTAATTATCATTTGAAAACATCAAGATGATTTGGAAATATTTTTCTTTCACTTGATTATAATATATATATTAAAACATTTCAAAAGATTACAATAAGTGGGACCAGCAGTTGGAGTAATGGCTATGCTGTTGGACTCTCATGTAGTCGACCGTGGTTCCAGTCCAGGACCCAGTGGCTTAAACTCACGCCAGGTGCATGTGCTCGTGTGTCCAGGATCCCTAGAGGAGAGTGGAGGAGAAGGGACTGCAGAGTGGCCATCCCCCCTGTGGGGTGATTTCTTGCTTTCTGTCTCTCTCTTTCTCTCTGTCTTTCTGGTAAGCGCATGCTCCCTATAACAAAAACCTCTCCAAAAAAAGATTACAGTAAGCAGTGTCCTTCATTTTTACATTTTATTATTTGTGTTATTGTGTTGTTTTCTTTGCAGACATAGGGACCAATTGATTGATGATCACAAGAGATTGGGTTCTTTGTTTAAAAAATCTGATTTCAACAATAGTCAATGAAGCTTTGTAACATTTATATCTGTGAAAGGATAAATTTTATACATTAAAAAAATTTATTTATTTCTTCCATGACAGAGAGCTACAGAGAGACAGACAGGCATCTCCATTAGTATCTCCATGTTGTGATCCACCCCCAGTCTGAGCTGGCCCAGGTTATGAGCACATGCACAGGAACTTAGGATCTTCCCCATCCATCACCTGATTCCTGGAGTGACAACCTTTTAAAGATAATTTAGCACAAAAAAGATGAAAATGCTAGTTTGCAAATACTTACTTTTTCCTTTGTTATCAGCTCTAGTTCTTGGAGTCTATTTTCCCCTGTATTTCTAATTTCACTTAGAAAAAAGAAAAGGAAAGTAAGAACTAAAGAAACATAACAACCATAGTAATTATGCACATTTTATTTTTGTAGTAGATTTTTAAAAACTATCTGATTTTAGAATATAATAAAGAATATTTTATGTTACTTAAAATATATAGGAAGTAAATTATATTACTTTTTATTTTCATAGCACCTAAATGGAATTTTCCTTTGGGATCTAATAGCCTTATTATATGGCAATCTCTTTATATCTTCTTTGGTTTCATAAATTTTAAAATAGTGAATTTTTAGTTTGTACCCTTAAATAACCTTATCATTAGTAATAGAAGTTTATTTATTTAGATTTAGCTATAGGTTACTTAAACTCCTTCTCAGAGAGAGAGAAAACAAGAGAGAGAAAGTGAGACCCCCCACCCCCACCCCAGTGAGATGGCCATGCTGCAATCCCTTCTCCTCCAGTCTCCTCTCATGATTTTGGAGTAGCATGCACATGTGTGATTTTTAAGCCATAGGTCCAGGACTCAAACTGCACAGCTGGCCATGTGGGATATAGCACCTTAACCTCCATGCAACTTGCTGGCTTCATTAATGGAAAATTATTAAAGGTTTTACAAATTTTTTTTTTTAAGTTTTTTAAAAATTTTGTTTTATTTATTTATTTTTTATTATTCATACCTTAAATCACTATACATCATTTAGATTGTGAAGAGACTTTACCCAGCAACTCTCAGGATGGGAGAGAATTTTTGTTAACTGTTTTTAAGTTTTTATTTTGCCATAGGGCACATGGACTCACTGGAGAGAGCCAGGGAGAAGGAAAATGAGAAATCACCCTCCAGGGAGGATGGCCATGACACAATCCCTTCTCCTCCATTCTCTTCTTAGGATTGTGGGTATGCACACACATGTACCCGGTGTGATTTTCAAGCCATTGGGTCTTGGATTTGACCCTGGTTGGCTAGTGGGAATCTAGCTTCTTATCACACTACCTGTTGGCCCCAAAGGTCCTGTGAATTTTGAGCAACTTGAGCTATGCTGTGACTATTATTAATTCAACTACTTTTAGATTCATTGCCATTTTATGTCTATTTTATGATAGTCAATGATTCATCTATTTATTTGATAGCATTTGTGTTTTCTGTTCATTGTGTACCAGGGAGTGTGCTATTTGCCAAGATACAGGTTTTACCTGAGAAAAAGATTCAGACCTCAGAAAAAACATCTCAACAAGCTTTAAGTTAAAAGAGATTATTTAATTACTATGATTTATTTATGTTTGCATTAGTCTTGGGCTTCTGAAAGAATGGCTACTTGGAGGAGAGCTAACTTTGACAGAAAATGTTTCCACTTTCCTTTTTTTGGCACCTATTTCAAGCTAAGATTGATGATTAAAAACATCACTACTGATATTTTTAAAAGGGAGATCTTTCTCTTAGCAGTAGTAAAAAGTTTCAGGTACTATACCATTCCTTGGCTAGTCCCATGGATTAAACAGATTTAATAGAGGATATAAAGTAACAGTGGTTACAGGCCCATGTTTAAGGTACTAGAATTTACCTACTCAGAGAACATTCATGTCCTTCTTGGAGATGCCTCATGTGGCTGTTACCAAAATTCCATCTGGCAGCATTTTAGAACAGAGGAATGTACTCCAGTTGAGAATCGATAGCTAATGCCCAAATGCATTTAGTGAAAGCCAGCAGGGATAGTGACTCCTGGCAAAGCATCAGATATAACAAATAGTGTCTAGGAACTGGACTCCCCTAGTTAGTGCATACAGTTAAATGTGTTGGGATATGTATGAAGCTTAGGGCACAATTTGACCTGTGACACCTCAAGATGATAATACGATCATGAAAGCCAAGTAGTCCTCAAAGTGGATGCTGATTCACTGAACAAAATGAAATGAATTTAATTCAGTTTTAGATTGTGGTGTGCTGTCCTGGGTGGAGGGAACCTAGGCAGGGCTAACACACATGCTTGAGAATTGTATAAAGTCCAAACTAATGCTACCACTGAAAAGACCTACCCAGGAAAAAACATAAGAAAATAAATGTGAGGCTGATGTTGCTCAGATAATGGTCATTGCTCTGCTCAAACGGCCACAGTGAAACTATTCACTCAACAGGGAGCATAAGTGATATATTAAAGGTGCCTCTTTGAAGAGAGCTTTAAGAGGTTGTGAGTCCATGTTGTCTTTCTTTTATATCATTCTCCCTACTCTGCAAATTCCAGAAAGGGGCATGTGGGATTTTCCCCAAGGTAATTTTAGAGCACCTGGAGTTTGTTTCATAGTAGCAGAGTCATGGAAGTTTTGAAATGGGGTCACAGTTAAAAGAAACCTATTTAACAGAAAGTTTAGTGAAATGTAATGCTAAATGTTTAATGTAAACACAGTGTTTCGAATTTTTAGGTTTCAGGAAAATAGCTCTTTTCTTTTACATAATGTATGTTTTTTAAATCACTAAAATTAATCTCCAAGTATAGTAAGATTTGCTAATTTGCTTTCAAGATTATGTCACTAGCTTCTTAAAAAAAAGAAACCTAAAAATGGTTACCATGACTAAGTAGCAATAGTTATTTTTTTACATGGGTTCTATATCTGTCTCATATTTTTAAAGTTTAACATTCCATAAGAATATGTGTGAATTTAATGCTATATTTACTTCTTATTTTTTAATACTAGTCATTTAAAGTATTAAAACAAATTACTAATGTGCAGAAACTTGAATGCATTTGTTCCAAATGAAACATGTTCTTTTTCACCATCTGGTTAACTTTAACTGTAGGAATCCCATTTAAATAATAGATTTCTCCCATTAACTCTCTATTTATTCTCCAAAATGATTTGATGAAATGTCTCTTTTATCTGGAGATCACCTAATCCATTTCCCTCTGAAGTTCTTGGCAGAGGGAACAATATAGTTAAGAAATGACAAAGTCAGAGAATCAGATTTATGAATTAATAGAAAAATAGATGGTAACAACACCTTGTAGGCCCCATTCAGGCTCCTCCGTTCCCTTGTCCCTCCCTTTCCTCTTGCAGGGCTTCTCTGTGAAGCTGCAGCGCTGCCCATAGGCTCAGGGCAAATGGAGCGTGCCATCTTCCCCTCTTGTCTCACATAATCAGGCTCCCTGCATGAGGAGAGAGTCTTGCAGATCTACTTTTGCAATTCAGCCAAATAGGTCTGCTTATTGAGCATAACTTCTAAGGGAAAGATCCGCCTATGTTTAATATAGGGAATGATGGGGGAGTAGGTCACAGCTTTAGCCCTTTAAATCTTTAGTAAAATACACTGACCTCGTGAGTGTTCCATACAGGTGATGTTCAAAGGAGATGAAAATATCTCCTTTCTCTAACCTACAAGTGTAGAGAAGGGGTGAAGTTACTTTTCCAAAAAATGAAGCCAAAACAAAGAGAGAGAGACATTTTCTAAGCATGAGTGGGCAACACAAATGTGATTAAGTCTGTTCTCTTGCCTCAAAATCTAATACTTCACAGGGCAAGCCTCTTTTTTATGTAGTTGTCACAAGCTTGGTTGTCTATTTCTAAATCTGCATGTGTTTTAAGGTGTAGTTTCAGTCAGAGCAAAGGGATGTGTAGTCATGTTCAAAATAGCAAGACATAATCTCTGACAATCTGACAAGAGGAAAAAAAAAAACCTTTAGAAGGAATCTAGTAATTCTAAAGTCATATCTATCAGGTGCCACTTTACATGCTGGAAGAGTCCCACAAACCTGAGTAAATTCTGGTTTCCCCATAGAACTAATCATTTAGGTGAAAGTGACAAGCATGGCCATTAAAAACACGAATGGGATGAATGCTAGTAAAATCAGCACAGAATTCACAGCCTTGAAGGAATCTTTTTTTTTTTTCTGTTCTTTTAGAAAAGTAACCTCACCCCTTCTTGCTTTTGCCTTTCCTCTTCAGCATATTTTCGTATTTCTGCCTGCACATTGCTTTCTTCCCCCGTAGTTGCAAATTCCATTATAATTCATGATGAATGAGAGAATGAGGTTGATTTTTGTTAGTAAGATAATGTAGAGTAAAACTGGATTCCCTTGTTAGAAGTGGTGTTACATGATTCCAGGAGGTAGAAGTCACATTCCAGTCTATGTCAATGACACGCTAGAACTGGGCTGAGGCCAAGCTGAGTGACTGGATATGGCAGCTCTAGACTATAAAACTTGCTGGACCACAAATTTTGCCAAGGTGATTGGAGAGGTGATATTTCTCTCTTTCTATATTTTTCCCTTTCTTGCATTGCTGGAAGAGATGGCAATAAACTTCTTTACTAAGGAGAAATTGAGATGCTTCAATTTCATATTGAAACCTTGTAGAAACTTATTCTGTAAAAGATCTTGATGCTGGGTAAAGTGAATACCTCATTTAAAAGAAATCAGAGTTCTCCATTTGACAGACCATTTTCACATACTTTAAACTCTTTGTTTTGAACTAATACTTGAGAGTAATGTCTCAAGTAACTGTGGGTAAAATCACTTTCTATTTGAGTAGACATTGTTTACATTTTCAAAGTAAGTTTGTAGGAATAAATATATACATGTTTACAAAAGTATTTTAGATTTAAGAGTTTGGTTTATTTCTGAAAATATAGAGTTCCACATATTATTTATTACTGTTGCTATCACAGCCTTTTTTTATGAAAAACAAAAGCACTCCTGAATTTATACTTTAGGATATATAAAATGTAAATTAATTTTTGTAATGTGAGACTTAACTTTTGGATGTGCCTACAAGTTTGAATTAATATGGATTCTTAATATCTAAATATATATGTTTGGCACCTCATATAACCTAATGATGGGAATGAAACATTCTGTTTTAATTTTATTTTTGTTTTTAATGTAGTTTCTATTTAAGGATAGACACAAATTCTGTTCAGTGTGTCTTTGTCTAATGTGCTTTTTGTAGGAGGTGTGAAATACTTAGATCAATAACATGCTTGAAAATTACATGTTATATAATTCTTTTTTTCTTTATTATTACTATCATTATTTATACATTCAATATGTTTCTTTATTATTATTTATATTATTTATACATCATTTAGATTTTAAAGAGACTTTACCCAGCATGATATACACCTCAGTCCAGCCCAGATGAAAATTATTTCTTACATTCATTTTGGCCCACCATACATATCACTTGAGAAACTATGGAAATGCATTTAACTTATATGTCACATGTAAATATTTATCTGAGATCTTAATTAAATTTTGTGTATATCTATCTTACTTACACGGGATTTTGGGGTGGCTGGGCCCAATGCCCAATGTCGGAACAGCAGTGAACCCTGTTCTTTGACTCAGGTGGAGGAATTAGAACATGGACCAGCAAAGGTGACAGAACAGAGGAGTTTATTGAAAAAGGAGAGTTCCAGAGCAGCCAGACCAGCTGCAGGTTAAAAAAGTATACCCAGAGACTTTTGGACAGGCAGATTGCTAAGGTAACAACTACTTTGTCTTGGAATGGATTGGATGTCTCTTTTATTGTGGAATTTCATAGTGAATATTTAATCGGGTAAGTCTGTAATGGTAGCCCCTTCTTTTGTTCAGCTTTTTTTGGGCTTTTTTTCTGTGTCTGTACTCAATGAATATATAGTAGGAGAGATCTGAAACAACAGCTGCTTCCTTTGTTCAGATTTCCAGGGACTACTGTCTGCATCTGAGTGCCTCTATTACCTCACTGCATATACCCAATGTGGACTTTGAAGTAATGAGGTTCCATTTTTGGATGACCTGCCCTCTTTCAGTTTATTGCTCCAGTGGGAAATAGGATGTTAACCTAGCACCTAGGGGAGATAACTTCCTTTCTTGATGCCAGGAGCCAGGTGGGTGGAGGGAGTTCTCACAGAGGGTCTGGTTGAAACTCCTGATAAGCTGTGATCTATGTGGCACATGTCCACCTGCTATTATCTCATGGTTGTCTGTTCATTTCTGTCTGGCTGCCACATTATGACTTAGCAAATGAGTATCAGAATACAGAAGACTTTAATGTGTATTCAACAATAATGTTATCAAAAAAGTATATTGTTTTTATTTTTATTTAAAGAATTATTTAATTTAATTTATTCATTCATTGGTTTTCATTTGATGAGAGAGAGAGAGAAGAGAGAAGAGAGAAGAGAGAGAAAGTGGCCAAAGTAAGCCACAGGTCCAGGACTTGAGCCATGGTTGGCCATGTGGGAGTGTCCAGCGCCTCAACCACCACACCACCTGCTAGTTCTAAGCATATTGTTATTAAACCGTCTTAATCTTTTCATAGATTAGATTTTGTTTCAGAAGGCAGTTATATCTCTATTTATTAATAGAAGGAGCACATTTAAGTACTGGGGAATAGTGGTTAAATTATTTGAGTTGTAATTGCATAGTCTGGTAAGTCATTGTTTGAACGCTGGCCTTGGAAACTTACTGTCTGTGTGATCTTGAGTAAACTATTAATGTCTTTGGCTTATGTTAAAATGATTAATGTAGTTAATAAATGTAAATAATAATTTGACTGTTTATAGCATATTCTAATACTTTATGGAAGTTTGTTTTGTTTTTGCTATGTTTGGTAGTGCTGTCATAATAAAATAGACTGGGTAGGTCAAACAACAGAAATTTTTTTTCACCATTCTTGAAGCTAGGAGTCCAAAATTAAGTTATCAACAGGTCTAGCTCCTTTTGAGGCTTCTCTTCCTGGCTTGTAAATGGTTGCTTTCTTGCTGTGTCCTCACATGGTCTTTCCTGTGTGTGCACATTTCTGAGTCTCTCTCTGTGTCCAGATTTCTTATTATTATAAGGACACTGGTTATGTGGGCCGAACAATGTCATTAACTTAATTGCATTTGTAAAAATCCTAACTACAAATATGGTTACATTCTAAAGTACTGGGAATTAGGACTTGGACTTGGTGGGTGGAGGTGGTACAACTCTGAGCATTTTTCTCATATATTCATTCATTTCTATATTTTTGAGTTAGCACTCACTTATACAGAACATACTTTAGGGCATACCTATGTGAGGAACAGAGGATTCTATGATGGTCAAACATAGTTCCATGGTTCCATGATTAATTAATTAATAGTGTAGTTGCAGTAGTTTCCAAATTTGGCCAATTTATATAATGACCTGAAGGACATTAATATATACAGACTCCTGAATATGTCAGGATTTTTCAGACTGGACTTGAAATATGCAGTTATTAAAATCTCCCTGGAAGATATATTAGTTTGGCCATCACTGATCAAACAGAAAATTGTAACCATATAGTTGAGTTCTTTTGTTCCTTAAGACTTCTATTCTAGAGACATTAGAAACTGAGCTTAAGAAAGTCTCAACTGCTTTGTCCAAGATTAACACAGCTAGTTTGAGTATTGGATGGGATGGTGCCTACTAATTACAAAATCTCCACACTAATAAGTCTTTTTTTTTTTTTTAGAGTTTTTTTGCTATAGGGCATGTGTGCTCACCAGACAGAAAGAGAGAGACAGAGAGATAGAAAGGGAGAAATCACCCCCCAGGTGGGATGGCCACGCTGCAATCCCTTCTCCTCCGTTCTCCTCTCGGGATCTTGGGCATGCACGCACACGCGCCCGGCGTGAGTTTTAAGGCACCAGGTCCGGGATGTGAACCATGGTTGACTACATGGGAGTCCAGTGACATAGCCATTATGCTAACTGCTGGTCCCTAATAAGTCTTTATTTACTGAGTAATTTTAAATAACTTGACTTGTTTTGATAATGGGACTTAATGCAATGATCCATTTATTACCAGTCACAAAAATAATTGAATATTTATTAAGTTTTACCTAAACTTAAGGATTTTTTATTGAGAGTAAAATAAAAAAAATTAAGACTCACTTTATTTTACACTTTAGAGTCCAATTTCTTTTTCTTTCTTTTCTTTTCTTTCTTTTTTCTTTTTGGAGAGGTTTTCGCTATAGGGCGCGTGCGCTTGCCAGACACACAGAGAGAGAGACATAGAGACAGAAAGCGAGAAATCACCCCCCAGAGGGGATGGTCATGCCGCAATCCCTTCTCCTCCATTCTGCTCTCGGGATCTTGGGTATGCATGCACACGTGCCCGGCATGAGTTTTAAGCCACCGGGTCTGGGACGTGAACCGCGGTCGACAATGTGGGAGTCCAGCAACATAGCCATTACGCTAACTGCTGGTTCCCAATTTCTTTTTCTTTTTATAAAACAAAAATTACAGAACTTTTTTAAAAATAGAGACCTTTACATTCTTTTGCCTGTTAAATGTTTCTTCCCTTTGCTTCTCCAATCTATCCTCTATCACCAATTCTCTACCACCTATTCCCCTCACATACAGTCTGGTATCTACAATAATCCTCTCTACTATCACATATTTGGATCTTTCAATTTCTGCCATAGAGAGCAGACATGTAATACATTTTTAGTGGGTATATATGGTGTTTATCTTCCAAATTCTAATTCACTTTGCTTAACACTACATCTTCCATATTCATCCACTTTGAATCAAATGGTAGTGTCTCATTGTATCTTATGGCTGAAAAATATTCCATAGTGTATATATGTGTGTGTGTGTGTGTGTGTGTGTGTGTGTATGACACAGTTTTCAACCCAGTCATCAATTTTTGGACACTTAGGTTGATTCCATGTCTTAGCAATTGTGAATATTGTTTAAATAAACATAGATGTTTGAATGTCTTTCTGACTGTTTTCCTATTCTTTGGGTAAATACCAAGGAGTGAAATTACTAGGTCATATGGTAGTTCTATTTGCAGGTTTTTGAGGACACTTCATATTGTTTTCCACAGAGGTTGTACTAATTTACATTCCAACCAACAGCATAAGAGGGATCTTCATCATAGCCTTACCAGTACTTTCTTTATAGTTTTTGATTCTAATCATTCTAACTGGAGTTAAATGATATCTCATTGTGGTTTTTAATTTGCATTTCCCTTATCATAAGAGACTTTGAACAATTTTTTATGTACCTCTTGGCCATTCATAAGTCTTCCTTGGAGAGTTGTCTATTTAATTAATTTGTCTATTTTAAATATTGGATTATTATTAATTTTTTTTTATGTGCAAGCTGCTTGAATTCCCTATATATTCTGGATATCCCTTGTCTGAGGATTAACTTGCAAATGTTTTCTCCCATTTTAAGAGTTGTCTTTTCATTCTAATTGTTGTTGTCTTTGCTATAAAGGAGGTTTTTGCTTGATGTAATCCCACTTGTCTATTTCAGGGATTATTGCCTGTGTTTTAGGGGTCTTATTTAAGAAATTTTTGCCTACTCCAATGTCTTCTTAAGGGTTCTGCATAAATCCTCATCTGCTTCCTCTGTCCATACCAAGGTCACATTTTCACCTGTACCTCAAAGCCATTTTTTTTTAAAGAGAGATTTTTTTCTGTAGGGTGTGTGTGATTGCCAGAAAGACAGAGAGAGACAGAGATATAGAAAATGAGAAATTACCTTCTTGGGGGGGATGCCACAATCCCTTCTCTATTCCTCTCTTGGGATCTCAGGCATGAATGTACTATGTGGAAGTCCTGTGATGTAACCATTATACCATCTGCTGGTCCAACCTCTGAGCCTTTTAAAAAGGATTTTTTAAAAACTTTTAAATATTTTTTTATTTCTGTTGCATATCATGAGTCTGATTAGGACAAGACCAAACTGAATTTTGCTCAGAGTTGACTCTGTAAGTTAATTATATTCAAATTTCAAGAGACTAAAATAAATTCTGTAGAAGAATATAACCCTGCTGTTAATAAAAAGCTTCTTATGAGGCCTTTGCCTTTGAAGTATAACTACCCAGATGTATTTTCAGACAAAGTTTGTCAGAAGGTTTTTGGAGGAAAAAATCAAACTAAATTTGTTGGCTGAAGTCTTGTTATGGTTTCCTTGTTTCACAAGGCCCTGTTTCTAGTGCTTTAGAAGCCAGATTGATTTTTTTTTTTTTGAGTAAATGTCATGGGAAATGTCATAACCATGAAAAAACCTTGTTTTGGATTACAAAGTACTAAGTCCTCTCAGAAGGGAAAACTCAAAGTTACATTCAACATAAAGATAAGAGGATGTAGACTTTATTTTTTATTTCTATTAACTACAAGTGTATGGCTACTTTTCATCTTCTTTTATATATATATAACTAAAAGTATAATTTGTAATAATTGAATGAATGATTTCTAACATATGTGTGGTTTCATTCTTCTTAAAGTGGTTACAAAGTTATGCAGGTAACTTTTTTCCTTCTTTCAATTAAGATTCGAAGTTAGCTTTTATTGGTCTTGAAAATTATAACTATACTTTTGTTTGGTTTACTGAGAAACAAAACTGATTTTATTACTCATTTCACAGTTTTGAGTTTTGGTGGATAGCAAACATTCAGAGTATAAATGAATAAGCTGAAAACTTGATAAGATGTATGTCTCTATTTACTGAATACTGTGAGAGAGCATAAATCTCCTACTGACTTCTAGTGACTTCAAATGTAAATTGTATAATTAAAGTCCATAGGATTAGATTAATGACAAAGATTTAGCAAATACAAATGCAACTTGAATCAATGACCTGCTTGAGCGAGTTATGACTTAAATGGACATGACATTAACTAAGCCTCCCTGCCATTTAATCTAATCTTTCAAAGGGAAAACATTTCCAGAGCAACGGGTGAATCAAAGGTTTATGAAGTTTGAAATTTCCGTTTAAAATGTCTTTAAGCGATAATGTATTTATATTTTAGATTTTCAACACCGAGTTTAAGCTCCCAAATCAGAAATGCTGTCAATTAAGATCATCACTGTCCGTAGACAGCATGACACAAAGTCACATTCAACATTCAGCTTCTTAAATTATCCTTTTCTCCAAGGAAAGCCATATGTGTTATGTCTTTCTCCTTTTCTGTCACATAGGTTTACATTACATAGGAACAGTTGATTCTGTTACTCGGGCACAAGTGATAACAAGCTGATTAATAATGCTAAAATGTAGTCTTTATATATTATATTATATTATTTATTTATTTATTATGATCATTCACTGCATATCATTACAGCATACATGATAAGTTTTTCCCATCCAGAATACACTGTATATTGGCTCAATCAAAGATATGACCATACATATTTTCTTCAACAGATAACTTTCTATTTTGTATTTCTTCAATGATTTGCTTCTTTCTTTTTTTCCCCTCGTTTCCCTTTCTCTTATTTCTCCCATTTCTCACCTTCCTCCCTCACAGTCTCTGGTATCCATAGTTGCTCTCCATGCCTTTATATCAACCAATGTTTTAGTTTCTGCCACAGCGTGCAGACATTTAGTGTCTATACAATGCAAGGGCCCAAGACAGTGAAGGATCAAAGAATTCCTTGAGTTTGAATATAATATTTAAAGATGGGATTTGGCTTCAAGAAACGGAGGACCCAAAAGACAAAGTAAGAGTTTATTTTCTTATTTATCAAGAAGTCCTGAGATTCCTAGGGTTTTGGTGATTCTTTTATTTTATATTTTTTCTTTTCCTTTCTTTCACAACCACAAAATGACTGCTGGAGCTCCAGCTATGATGTGCAGGGAGGAGGAAAATCATGTACTAAGTACAAAAAGGAGAAGCCAACAATGGAAGCCCATGCTTCTACTTCTTTCTGATTATCAAAGTCATTCCTATTTTTAAGAAAGTAGGAAAATGCAGTGTTTATTCGATTTTGTCCTGTGTTAGTTGGACACATTGTTGCCTCTAACACACTTAAAATTCTATCACTGAGGCAGAAAGAAGGTCTATTGGAAAGCAACCATCAGGCTCTACACCAGGGCATGATCTCTAGATCATGGTGGACTCTCAGTAAATAGTTCTTGAAACAAGTTGACTTAGATGGCATAGTTGATACCTTACATAGTTTTGGCTTATAATACCCTCTGGTTCATAAAAATCTTATCTGCTTTACTGGGAAATTATAACATAGTGACCTTATTTTGGTATGATATTATTAAAAAATTCTCAATTCTCAAAGGGCTGTTAGAGCCCACATTTTCTAGAAATGGTAGGGTGTTAAGTTAAAAAAGGAATTAGAGTTATTTGGGTGGAATATCTGTAACTATAATTTATTGAGTTTATATTATGTGCAAGACACTAGGTTAAGTGCTTTAGATAGTTTACATTTTGTCCTTAATACGCTTTCAAGGTAGGTACTATAGAAGGATGAGGAAACTAAGGTTTTTTTTAAATGTCTTCCTTAAGAACACATAGCTCGGAACCAGCAGATGGAATAGTGGCTATGTTGCTGGACTCCCATGCAGTTGACCGTGGTTCGAGTCCTGAACCCGGTGGCTTAAACTCATGCTCGGTGCATGTGTGTGCCCACGATCCTGAGAAGAGAATGGAGAAGAAGGGATTGCAGCATTATCAGCCCCTCTGGGTGGTGATTTCTTGCTTTCTGTCTCCATCTCTCTGTCTTTCTGGCGAGCTCACGTGCCCTGTAGCAAAAATCCCCCCACTCAAAAAAAAAAATAGCTCAATAAATAATCAGGACTTGAATTCAACATGCAGTGACTTAAGAGCAGGGTTGGCAAATGTTTTTTCCTCTGGGCAAGATAGTAAATGTTTTAGGCCATGAGAGCCATACTCACTTCTGCTATTTAGCTTGAAAACAGCATGGGCATATGTATAAGAAAGAGTATGGCCATGTTCCAATAACACTTCATTTATGTACACTAAAACCTGAATTTCCTATTATATTTGTGTGTCATGAAATATTATTTTTCATGTACTCCATGGGGTGTGAATTCTCTACTCTCAAACGCTCTGAAGTGACCTGAAATCTTTCTCTTAGTGACCTGAAATCAGAGAATTGGAAAGTTCTTTTTACCTTGGAAATCCAACTCTACTTCCTTGAAAGAAACCTCACTGCATCATTGGTGCTTACTTTCATTAATGTTTCCCACTTGACAATGTTTTCTTCCTTTACAGGCAGAAGCAGTTTCATCTCTTTGGAATTTTGTATTGTCTTCACCTGTAAATTATAGCTACTCTGAAGCCTTATATTGCAAGATAAGATGATAAACAATACAAGTTTATGGAAAACTCATATTATGAAAAAACTATGCATGGATTTCAAAATTTTTGTGCACTCAAGTAAACTTGTACTTCATTTTCATTTTCCATGAAATCCAGTTGAAGCCCTCCTTCTCTTCTCTGAAGCACTTAGCCTGGTGTCCCGTACTCCCCAACTTCATCGTTACTGAACTGTGCTCTGCTTCTCAGTAATTGCCCTGTAATGGCTAAGTCATTCATTCATCTCCAGTCTTGTCCCTAATCATGCCCATTCTCATGTTAGAGTCACCTACAGACTTAGGCAGCCTTCTCATTTTCTGTTATCAGTGAGCAAATATAGCACGTGAACTCACACATAAGTGTTAGATATGACGTCTCGCTAAAATCAAGTCAAATTATCTTCATTTTTATATTAATCTCTCAGCTGTAAACTCTGACTTTGAAGGGAATCTGCATTAACTGGTTGGGACTTTATCTTTGTACAATCATTCTAGTACTGACCTCATTCTCTTGAGTGATTACAAGTTTATTTTTGTTTGTTTTTTCCTAAAATCTGTTTAAAATTTGTTTTGAGGCTAGCTTTTGGGGGAAAATAATTATATTTATTATCAGGTTTTTTTTGTTTGTTTCTATTTTGCTTCACTGTCCCCAAATAAACTTCTCTCTCTCTCTCTCTCTGTCTTTGGTGAGTGCGCACACTTTCTGGAACTTAAAGAAAAAATCCTCTTCATACATAGCAGGTAGCATAGGGTATCAGTAAAAAAGTGCTTCATACTTAAAAGATACCTCAAAATAGGGTCAATAAAGACAAAGTTTAGGTTTTAAAATGCTTAAAATGTGAGAGAACTCTCACATGCCAGTCACCATGTTGTAAGCATTGTAGAAAGCCGTAAGACTTTTCTTTTATCTATTTATATGCTGTATATTGGTTTATAGCAGCGGTACCATATGATTTATGAAATGACATAAGTGAAAATAGCTCGGAATTATAAAAGCTTTATGTGATTTTCCTCTCCTACTTATTTGGGTGACCAGCTCACACATTTCATGACTCAGGACACACCATTGCCAGTCAGATTTCTTTTTTAAAACATTATGGCATCTATCTGTACTGCAACAGTACCAGATGGTATTGGGAAATTTAGTCAGTCTTGATTTATTGCAACTTATCTTTCACATGCCACAAATGCCAGGGCTGAAGAGTCCTAGATGCCTGACATTTGCCAAGGTGTAAAGACTGCATAACATGAGATCTGCTTTTTTTGAGGGCATCGGCTGCGAGTCTGAAAATAGACAACTGTGAGAACAGGTGTGATGATACCCGGAAGGGAGAACTCAGCTGAGGCTTCCTAAATCTCTGCTGCTCATGCTATAAAAGCCAGTTTTGTCTAAAGAATATTGTTTGTTTGAGATGGCAGTATCTTAGATACTCTCTCCTAAGCCTCTGCAACTGTTTTTTTCGTAGTTGTTTTTTGGTTTATTTTTCTCCTGACATGACTAGTATAGTAGTTGTTCTGCTAAATAATTATGTATTAGGTACAGGAGGGACCCCAACGAGTCACCGCCATATAGTCAATACTATTATGAAACTACTCAGTGGAATTGTTCTCTTTACAAGTCTTCTGTTCAGGGCCAAACTATGACCTATGGTGGTGTAGGCTGGCTCTGTGAGGTTGGCTGACATAAGAAGGTTCCAGATTCGCATCCAGAGATCACCCTGAGCACAATGGGAGTGTGTGCCCATGCTCTGGGACTGGAAAAAGCTGGGGGTGGATCACAATGTGAAGACTTTATTGGGGGTACTTGTGTCTCAGGTTCTTTTGCCTATGGAAGAAACAAATGAACAACAAAAAAGGTTTCGGATAAAATTTTCTTGGGAGATATACCATACTGATAAGAGTGTATCAAATTATATGCATACTTATTTTTTTCCTAGTCAGAGAAGTTTTAATCAGTAATGGGTTTTGAGAATTGGCCTGATACCTGAAAAGTGACAATGGAAGTTGGGAAGCAACAGAAATTTGAAGAAATACAGTTATATATAACCAAACAACACCTTGGAGGACGAAAAATGGGAACAATCTTTGTTACAGTGAAATATATTCACTTCATAAACAATAGAGTAACAATTAAAGAACACCAGTATACTAGATGTGAAAATTTAGTTTGATGATTCATCAGTGTTCCACAGCACCACATAGTGGAGGCGATAGAAAGAGGTATTTGGAGGGTCTTTAATCAAAGAATGGTATTAAAGAAAAACTCTCCAGAAGAATTTGAGGTAGATTCTCCACTGAATTGAAGCTATTTTTATTAAAGTCTGTCCTATAATTTTGCCTGTGGCATTTGACTCCCTTGACTCAATGATCAACTCTAGCAATTGAACATAATACCTTTTCCCCTGAAATGCTGTTTTACTTATACTGGTACATTTTTTGTTTGTTTGTTTTATAGAGTTGTTTTATTTTATTTATTTATTTAGTTTTTGCTATAGGGCATGTTCCCTTACCAGAGAGACAGAGAGAAACAGAGACATAAAGTGAGAAATCACCCCTAGGGGAATGGCCACCCTGTAATCCCTTCCCCTCTTTCTTCTCTTGGGATTTTAGGCATGCATGCACACAAGCCTGGCATAAATTTTAAGCCATCAGATCTGGGACTCAAACTACATTCGACCATATGGGACTCCAACAATGTAACCATTACACAATGTGCTGGTCCCTATACATTTTAAAAAAATACATTTTCCTTTTAATTTGCTCTAAGGCAACTATAATACCAACTGTCTGTACTCTATGGCAGAAAATTATATGCACACTTTTAAAAATGGTTAGCGTCATTGCTACCTCATTCAGACTGAAAAAATGAAACATTAACTGTAGCTTAGAAACCCTTTATATCTTTCTCTTCAATCACATGCTAATGACATCTTTCACTCAAAATGTTCATTATTCCAGATTAGTCCATATGACAGTTTCTTTAAATGCATTATTAAGCAATATGTGGCTTAGTGGTTACCTTTTGTGGACATTAAATAAATGAAATGTACTTGTCTTTATATTTAATTCATATTTTGAAATTCATATTTCGAATTGCTTATTATTGTTGTTTTCTCCACCCTTCCCTTATCCCACTACCTCCTGTCTTTTTGGACATATTGAGCTTGCAAATTCACTCTTCTCATTATATATATCTCTAGTTCTGTTTGTTTATTAAATTGTCAGAGAGTATGTGCACTCATTAGAGAAAGGAGAAAGCAGCCCCAGGGAGGCAAGGTTATGCCACATGGTTATGCTTTCCCTCTATTTCTGTATCCTGTTGGGATTTTGAGAATGCATGCACATGGACCTGGTGTGTTTTTCAAGCCTCTGGTTCAGAATTCAAACTGCAATTGGTCATGCAGGATCCCGTTACCTTAAATACTGCACTATGGGGGCAGCCCTCGCCTCCAATGTTAAAAGTTACATGGTTTATAACCATTTTTCTAGTCATTATTTTAGCACATATTAAGTCATGTCTTTTCTCTGCAACAAATCAAATACCTTGTAATTATTTAATTTTATGATTTTTCAAACAACTTATGTATTCTTATTTCCAGCATTTTAAGTCTACCTTATTTTCTTCTCCTCAATGAGCATATGTCTGTAGTACATTTTAATGATTCCTATTAACGATGGCTTAATTTTTATGCAAGTTGTGCATTTTGATTTAAGAGCTATTTATTTCTCATGCAATTTTTGTCTTTGAGAGTTCCTTGAGGTTTGCTTTGAGGTGGAGCTCTTATAGAGAGGGTTTGCATTTGTTTCTACCAATCATGAGGTAATGAACCAACCCAGGTCAGCTTTAGATTAAATTCTCTGTCTTAATGCCTAGAGATGGTACAGGTCATATGAATTCCAACTGACAACCTGTGTGGACTAGTCTGTGGTTACAGATAATCAGAGGACAATTTTATTTTTCTCTTTCTCAACAGCCAAGGTCTAGACAGCTCCATTTTATTGATGTATCTTTCTGAATAGAAGAGTTTATTTCTCTTATATTTAATTCTGTGTGAGGTTTTCCTATATTGTGAGGGCCTTGGGCTCTATCAAGCTCCTTTCAACCTGTCTGGTTATCAAACTGGAATTTCAAAGACTTGATTTCAGGCAAAAACTATCAGGGTAGAAATCATTTCTAGTACACATTCATCTCTCAGAATTCACAGAGAGTATATAATTCACCTTACTGATGGAAATGGATATCCTGAGTGTCAATTTAAAAACTTTAAGTGTGTAGAAAATGGAGTCTATCTCAGAAGTTGACGCTAAGGTTTGAAGGTTATGTTTTATATAACTTAGGTCTTATGCTATCATACATTTTGTAATGTTTTTTTGAGAGATTTTTGCTATAGGGTGCGTGTGTTTGCCAGAAAGACAGAGAGAGACAGAGAGATAGAAACGAAAAATCACCTCCCAGGGGAGATGGCCACACCACAATCCCTTCTCCATTCTCCTCTCAGGATCTTGGACACATACACACATGCGCCTGATGTGAGTTTAAGCCACCAGGTATGGAACTCAAACCGTGGTCGACTACATGGGAGTCCAGCGAAATAGCCACTACGCTAACTGCTGGTCCCACATTTTGTAATTTTTAAACTTTTTTTTTTTTTTGCCATAGGAAACATGCACTCACTAGAGAGACAGAGAAAGAAGGAAAGTGAGAAATCCTCCCCCCAGGGGGGAAAGCCATTCCACAATCCCTTTTCTTTATTCTTTTGCAATTTTAGAACATGAATGCGCACATGCCCAGTATGTTTTTGAGTTGCTGGTTCAATACTCAAACTGCATAGTTGGCCATGTGGGATCCAGTTTCTCCTCTCCCTCCCAGTAATAAAGGTAACTGCTTTGTGTTCTATGAGTCTATAAAACTAATATAGGGTATGTATCTGAAAAAAGTAAGCACTAGTAGACACTAGGTACAAGCACAGAATGTCAGTTTATATTAGAGGATGTGCAGATGCCTTCAGGAGTCAGATGGCTAACAGGCACTGTTTTATAGTAAGGTACCAGGGAGTTCTGGGCATTTTGGCAAATTAAAAAATCATAGCCAACTGAAGAATGTTCAAATTTTGTATTTTAAAAGCACTAGCTCTGTTGGTTGGATAAAACTATATTTCTTATTCAATTTGTCTCTAAATCCTCCATTGCAGCCCTTAAGTTAAAGTACTCAAGATTTGATTAAAATACTGAGTTTTTATGTCCAAGTTTAATATTTCAATTTCTTTTCTTTTTTTTTATATTTTCAGATAATTATAATAGGTTTTTGGTATTTTTGTTTTTACTCAAAGCAGGTAACTAAAGCCTTTCAGTGATACTTTAAATTCCAGGACACACTTTATAACACAATTAGAAACAAATTTATCTATTTAATTTATAATTGTGAATCGTTAATGTGATTAAAAACTTGAAATAGAATAGCCATGGACAAATGTGTTACATTTTTTTAATTGTGTTTTCATCAGCATGACTTCTTAGAAGACAGACAAAGAAAACTGTCTTTTACAGATGAAGTTTCTAGCTGAACCTAAAATTTTATTCACATTTACAATGGCATACGTTTTCTTGGTTTTATTCATGGAACTGAACATACTCTGGAGGGAAGAGAAATATGTGATTTTCTGAAAACCTAAAACAAATGAGAGATAGTAATATGCAGTCTTTATTTGTGGATATTTGTGGACACAAATATTATTAAGTAATCATTAAGCATTTACTTACTATTACACATCAATATTACTAATACAAGAGTAGAACAAATGGAAAAACTACAAAGTAAATTTCATACTTGAAACCTGCACCCCCCTCTTCCCCCCACAGAGTTCCTCCAACTTTTCCATTTCCATACCATTACCTTTTTTAATGGCAGAATATATATTTCCTTAAAATTCAGCTTCGGTTCATTGAGTTATGGGAATTGGCTATTTATCGCTTCTATTTCACATTCTAATATTTTGGTAGACAGTGAAAAGATATCTATTTTTATCTATTTTTAGTTTTGGCTCAATTTTTTTTTTTTGCATATCAGCTAGCAAAATGATGTTCACACTCATTTACAGCATAAAGTGCACTGGAACATTATAAGAAATGTTCCAAGAAATAACGCCTTTTAAAAAATGTTGGCATTGGTGACATTTTTGTTACACAGATATGGTTTGTTGCCTGCTGGTGATGATGTATATAGTAGCATAAGCTGTGTGGCATATATCATGTTGGGTAAAGTCTCCTTACAAACTAAATGATGTATAATGACTGAGTGCATACAAATAATAAATAACAATAATTTAAAAATTAAAAAAAAAATGTTGGCATTGGGGCCAGCAGGTGGCATGGTGGTTGAGGTTCTGGACTTCCACATGGCCAGCCATGATTCAAGTCCTGTACCTGAAGGTTTACTTTCTCACTTCTCTCCCTTTCTCCCTCTCTTATCAAATTAAAAAATAATAATAATTAAAATTAAATAATTCTTTAAAAAATGTGTGCATTGCTGGATTGGTGAATGCTTAAAGTGTTGAATCAGAATTGAGGCATTTCATGTTGCATAAATTCTCTATACAAGCTACATGATTTTATCAATCAAATGTATAAAATAATAATTAATTAATTAACTGAAGAATTGAGGTGAATTCACCAAACCAAGACCAAAATGGAACTTAACTGGCAATACTGAGTAGTTCTTTCTTGCCTAGCTAGGCAGTAAAAAGTGTTAAGTCAGTAACTGAATTTATGTGTTCTTCAAAGAAATTGGGTCAAAATTTGATGCAGAATTAGAAAACTACAGCAGTGTTTGCAATAAGCTTTGTATGATCATTTTTGGCCCAAACAATTAGATGATGCAATTTTATTTTACCTATAAATTAGCATAATATATTCATGCCTTTTTCTCTGTCTTCTAAGAGGAAATCTTAAACTATCATAACCATCAAGAAAGTTTTTGAGAAATGACCAAAATAGGAAGACAATTAACAGGATGACATTTTAAGAAGAAACAGGTTACTTTGGATTCTTGGTGGCTAGAGCTTGGAAACTGGGTTGTCTAAATGTGCTGACATAAGCCCAAGTCTTGATTCTGCTTTTCCATAAATACTAGGTGTAGGATCCTGACCAAGCCTTGTAGTATGTCTGAGCTTTTCTGGGTCTTTTCACCTTGTAGGAATGACAATTTTGTCTATCCTATCCAAAATTTTAGGTCAGTTTGAACTCTATAAATACCTTTTATGGTTGCCTAAGATGTATATTCTTACATAGGATGACTATAACTTTTATTTGTTCTGCTATTCTTTTAAAACCTATTACTTCTTGAATGGCTTTAATTTTATTTTCATGTGCAAATGACTTTAGATAAAATATTAACAGACCATAATTGGTTTACTGAAGAGCTTGATCTTCCATGTGAATATGATGGTAAGACTGTAAAATTTTAAGAAAACTCTATTTTGATAGTAATCAGAAGAATGAACGCTGAAATGTTTAGATTAAAGTGAGGAGGATTATCTTCTTTCCCATGAAAAAAGGTATTTCTTCATTTATTTAGATAATATTTCATAACTTTTTTTTCCTTTTTTTTTGAAAGGTTATTGCTGTAGGGCATGTGCGCTTGCCAGACAGAGAGAGACAGAGAGACAGAAAGCGAGAAATCACCCCCCAGGGGGGATGGTCACGCCGCAATCCCTTCTCCTCCATTCTCCTCTCGGGATCTTGGGCACGCACGCACATGCGCCCGGCATGAGTTTTCAGCCACCGGGTCCGGGACACGAACTGCGGTCAACTACGTGGGAGTCTAGTGACAGCTATTACACTAACTGCTGGTCCCAATATTTCATAACTTTTATAAAGTTAACTTTTTCTCTACATAAATATTTTACATTCACTTTGTTTATGCTGAAATATCTTTTTTTTTTGTTTTGTTTTTGTCAACAAAATTAACAAATTTACTTCACATTTAAAATTTAAACAATTCAAAGAAATTGGGTCAAAATTTGATGCGGACCTAGGGAACCAGCAGTTAGCGTAATGGCTATGTCGCTGGACTCCCACGTAGTCGACCGCGGTTCACGTCCCGGACCCAGTGGCTTAAAACTCACACTGGGCGCGTGTGCATGCGTGCCCAAGATCCCGAGAGGAGAATGGAGGAGAAGGGATTGTGGCGTGACCATCCCCCCTGGGGGGTGATTTCTCGCTTTCTGTCTCTATATCTCTCTCTGTCTGTCTGGCGAGCATACGCGCCCAATAGTGAAAACCTCTCCAAAAAAAAAAAAAAATTTGATGCGGACCTAGAAAACTACAGCAATGTTTGCAATAAGCATTGTGTTATAACTTTTGGCCAAAACAATTAGATGATGCAATTTTATTTGATACTTATATAATTATGACTATCTTTTAGCATTGATAATATATTCAGTAAACTTGTTAAGCTCTTTTATGGCATCTAGAACCACGTGGATCCTCTTGGAAATTCTAAAGATAAAGTTTTATGATTTGTAAATAAAAAGGTTTTTATTGTTCTTTCCTATCCTTGACACGTTTTGTTTTGTTTACTTTTATTTTCTTACTTCTCTCTCTCCAACTTCAGCACAAGTGTGTATAAGCTCAATAAATAGTGTTTTCCAGAGAAATGCAAATTAAAGCAGGTAGTTACATTATGTATATGTTAGAGATGATTAATATGTTTGACATTAATAGTTGGCAAAACGTGACTAAGTAGAAACTATTACATACCGCTAGTGGAAATGAAAGTTGTTACAATTACTATAGAGGTCAATTTTTTGAAATGTATTGAAGTTGAAGAGGCATATCCTGTGATTAGAAATTGTGTTTCTAGGTATTTATCCTTGAGGAATTCACATACTTGCACAAGCATGGTGACTATTGCACCATTCTTATAGTAGTAAAAATAGTAAAAATATGAAATTAATCTATTTCATAAGTAGATTAGAAACACTACTATAGATTTACATGTAGTGTTTATATATAGCAGTTAAAATTAATTAGCAAGATCTACTTTTCTTTTCCTTTTGATTACATGTATAAACCTCAACAGCAAAATATTCCATATAAAACTATATTAAAGTGAGTGGTCAGAGTAAATGTAATTTTTGTACATTCTTGAGGTCACAAATTATAATATATATTATATTTCTTTTTTTTGTGGGTACATCTGAATGTTAAAAACTTTGTATAGTGGGACCAGCAGATGGTGGAATGGTTACGTTGCTGGACTCCCACATAGCTGACCGCAGTTTGAGTCCCGGACCCGGTGGCTTAAAACTTACTCTGGGTACATGTGTGTGTGTGCCCCAAATCCCAAGGAGAACAGAGGAAAAGGGATTGAAGTATGGCCATCTCCTGAGGGGGTGATTTCTTGTTTTCTGTTTCTCTCTCTCTGTCTCTCCTGTGAACACACACATCCCATAGCAAAAATCTCACAAAAATTTGTTTTTGCATGGCAATAAAATAAAACTACAGAGTTGCAGTTATTTCTAGTGTGGAAGGAAGAAACTGATAAGGTTGTATAACTTTAGTTGTAGCTATAAAATTTTATTTCTTAACATTAGCAAAATACTAACAATGTGACATAACAATATATTAATATGTATTACTTTTGAATGGACACATAACTGTTCATTCTATTTTATTTATTTATTTTTCTATATTTTCAAGATATTTCATAATTAAAACCAAAACAAGAAAAAAGTAGAACATGTTTATTGTACTATTTACCAGAATATATGGCAAACGGGACCTTGGAAATGGTCTTTCTACTGTCTTTAACACTGACGAAATATATTAAGTCATTACTCCCAGTTTTGTCGAAACATTCCACAAGTAAATATA
The DNA here is from genome assembly GCF_000334495.1 of Tupaia belangeri chinensis. Lineage (NCBI taxonomy): Eukaryota > Metazoa > Chordata > Mammalia > Scandentia > Tupaiidae > Tupaia > Tupaia belangeri. Next base: position 1,400,963 of record NW_006159547.1, on the reverse strand, counting down.
TATATATATCCCACAATAGATGATAATCAAGGAAAGATTGAAACTGTATAAAAATTGGTTTGTATGAAATAAGTTAACAATTTAGTAAAGATATAGTGAGTAATGATTATCTTATATAACTATATCTTATGTAAGACTGGTGCTTACCATCTTCTTTTTGTATAAAAGAACAGAAAATAGGGACTAGATGCTGGTGCAGTGGTAAAATCCATGCTCTGAGATGCTGACCTACATGCAGAAGTTGCTGATGGCATCCAGAGACCTTCTGAGTATTCTGGGCACATGCCTGGCCATATTCTGGGCTGGCAGAGGCTGGGCATGGATTGTGGTGTGGTGACCCTGTTTCGGTTTCTGTATTTCTTTCTCTCTGTTTCAGTCTCTTTCAATTATAGAATAAATAAACTTAAAAAATAGAAGGAAAATAAGATGTGAGCAGTGTAGCTAACTTAAATCAATTACTTAAATGAACGGTATCTAATATAAAAATTATAGGACCTTATTTATGTATTCTTAGCATTTCAGAAGTATTTGGTCCAAACATTTTGAACTGGGGATTATAGGTATACTAAAGAAAAAATGAGGTTTTAAGAAGCACTTTCATCTCTTGATAATTCATCCATAAATGATTTTAAGGTTTTATATATCTATTTTTTTCCATTTCAGTATTTCTTTTTTTCCTTTAATTTTTAATTTCAATTTCTTTTATACATTCAATATCATGTTACTTAGCTTACAGAGTGAATATTCCAACATGTGTACATTTCTCACTAATCCAGTTGACAATACTGTAAAGTTATCTTCAACCCATTTCTTTTTCCCATGAATGCCTTGCCTTTCTATTTTTCTCTTTAATGTCTTTCCCCGGACACTACTCCTTCACCCACCCTCTTCCCACGCTGTTTCTGATATTTACAACCATTTACTAAGTTTCTAAAACCTTTAGTCATTCAGTTTTGGCCATAGAGTGCAGACACTCAGTATATATTAAGTGGAGACATACAATGTCTTTCTTTCTTAGCCTGGTTTGCTTCACTCAGCAGTATATCTTCCATATTCATCCACTTTTTGTCAAAAGCCAGGGTCTTGCTTTTTATGACTGAGTAGTATTCCATAGAGTATATGTGCCACGGTTTTTCAATTCATTCGTCTGTTTGTGGGCATTTGGGTTGGTTCCATGACTTAGCAATTATGAATAGTGCCACAATAAACATCGATGTGCAAGCACTTTTCCAATTAAGAATTCTTCTATCCTTTGGGTAGATACCAAGGAGTGGGAATTCTAGATCATATGGTAATTCTATTCGTAGATCTTTGAGGAATTTCCAAATTGTTTTCCACAGTGGCTGGACCAATTTACATTCCCACCAGTAGTGTAGGATAGTTCCCCTTTCACCACACCCCTGCCAGCACTTATCATAAACTCATTGATTTTATGAGTGTAGACATAGACTAGACCTGTAGCTTGAGAATGAGAAAATTGAGGTTGGCAGGCAAATGACATTGTTTTGAATTTATAATTGGCACACAATTATTTTAAACCTTTAGCCTTCGGACTCAGTCTTTTTCCCCCACTAAAAACACGCAGATCAGAACTCTTCAGTGAATTTGAGAGTATTATGTTTCAGAACAGGTCTAAAAACTCTTCAATGGATTTGAGAGAATTGCTGACCACTGTAACAAATACCCTTTTCTTGATTTGTCTGTCCACTCTGATGTAAGTTTAAGGGACTTAGAGTTGGTGAGAAATCCTTGAGAATTCCAATTATGGAGAATCTCTTCTTTCAGAGTCTCGGCGATTTAATGCTTATGTCAAAGGAAAAGACCATTCACTGTGGGAAATCCACAACCAGGATGAGGGCCCAGTGATGTGTGGTGTCTGTTAAAGTATTTATCATATGTAAGTTTAATTAGGTTTGACTGTAAATAAGGACAAATTAAAATGGCAGTGAAACTCTGGAATATATCTTGGTGTGTTGTACAAACACATTTTCCAGTTCTAGTAGCCGTAGTTTCATACAGTAGCCAACCACTTAATATACTAATGAATAAAACATTAGAGTACTACTGGGACAACTCTACCAATCTGCTGATTATATCTGCTCTCACACGTGTTGTGAGTGCACAATGAGCCTACCATGTTGCATTTTAGGGCTAGTTAAGGATAATATCCATGTATTTCAATAACTTATATTTCAGAATATTTAGTGACCTATGGACACTTGAGGCATTCTAATTCTTAAAAAAGTTAATAACTTAAACATAAATAATGGTTAATACTTACCAGGTAATACACTTGATGAATCTATCCTTGTATAATTAAACTATTATTGTATTCTATGCTTCCTCCTTTTATGTGACAAGTGAGTGTTATAATTATTCATAAAATGCCAGTCACATAAAAATGGGTATTCATCATGAACTGCAATGTTTTCTCAGCCAATCTTTACTCCCATGCAATGATTCTTTACCTTCTCTGTGTTATTTTTAATATGGAATTAACAGTATATCTACATGCATATTAGAAAAAATATTGTTGACACTTAAATTAGTTTTATATGGCTAATTTAAATTCCTCTTAAAACATATCAGACATAACAGGAATTTTCAAGATGACTCACATATTTCATGGAAGTGTTCTGCTATTGTTTTTGCAAAAGAGACAAACATTAAAGTGAAAAATACAGGATATCACCAGATGCTTTTGTTAATGGTGACTCCAGAAAGAGAACAGCATGAAGAATAAGAAGAATCCAGGATAAGATGGTACCAGGGAATTCTAGGTCAAAAAATCAGGGATTTTTATTAGAACTTTGTTGTCAGGTGAAAATTATCAAGAAGAGCTCAGGACCAAGGATTGGATATGTTATTCTAGAAACAGGTATGTGGGATCTGAGTTTGAAGACAAGTTTGTAACAAGTTACTCTTCAGAAGAGGCAGATACATCCAGATCAGTTACCAAACCTAGCATCTACCTTCGTAGGTGTAGCAGCTGAGTGACAGAGTGACAGAGGTTCACTTGTTGGAAATTCTGAGTGTAGATTGTTCTCTCTGAGAGGGTGACTATTCATGGAGGTAAATTTTCTTTCTTTTCTTTTTTTTGGAGAGGTTTTTGCTATAGGGCACATGCGCTCACCAGACAGAGACAGAGAGACAGAAAGCGAGAAATCACCCCCCAGGGGGGATGGTCACACCGCAATCCCTTCTCCTCCATTCTCCTCTCGGGATCTCGGGCATGCACGCACACGTGCCCGGCGTGAGTTTTAGGCCATTGGGTCCGGGACGCGAACCGCTGTCGACTATGTGGGCGTCCAGCAACATAGCCATTATGCTAACTGTTGGTCCCCTCATGGAGGTAAATTTTCTAAGGTAGAAAAATTCTGTATCTGGAAGGGCATCAGAGTATTAAGTATGAGACAATAAATATAGGAGAACACATGGATAGTGAATACTTTGATCATACATTTTGGATGCCCTGGAGTTCTCTAAGGGCAACTCCTTCACTGTAGAGGGAGACTTTAATCATGTAATGAATTGGTTGAATCACCTGGAACTAGAATTGGCTTTCCTAACTTCCAGGATGATGTTGTTTCCACAACATTATCATTTATATAAACCTGCAAGACTGACTCATCATGAAGCTGCTGAACAATTTCCTGTGACTTCGTATATCTACTCAAATTGAGAGTGGGTTTGAAGTTACTAACTGGGGTTAAAGTACAGCAGGATTTAAGGTAAAGAAGTACAATTGTATAACTACTCTATCACGTTGACACCTTTCTTCATAAACGGTACTTTCTTAGCACAGTATAGTACATAGCAAATAGTATATGTTAACTATTATTTATTTTTATTATTATCTGAATGAAGTCAGAAGGTTTTTTTTTTTTTTTTTTTTTTTTTTTTGGAGAGATTTTTGCTACAGGGCATGTACGCTTGCCAGAAAGACAGAGAGAGACAGAGAGACAGAAAGTGAGAAATCACACACCCTCCCCCCCCAGGGGGGATGGCCACATCGCAATCCTCTCTCCCCCACTCTCCTCTTGGAATCTTGGGTATGCATGCACATACTCCCGGTGTGAGTTTAAACCTCCATGTCTGGGACTCGAACCGCAGTCGACTACATGGGAGTCCAGTGACATAGCCATTACGCTAACTGCTGGTCCCGTGAAGGTTCTTCAAGCGTATATTGGATTCCTACTCTGATACATAGTAATTACTCACTAAAGAGTATTTCCCTTCTCCCAACCCGTTCTGAGGACCACATGGCTCATCCAATCCACTATCATAAATTTATATTAATTATCTACCTAGACATGGAAAACTTGCTTCAAAGTGAGAAGACAGATTAAAATTCTGAATGATTTTGAAAGCTGTTTTGAAAATTGAGCCATTGATTCTTACTTAGCAAAGATAATGAAGAACTAACAGTCATAGTGGGTTAAAAACAACTACTTATTGGGACTGGCAGGTTAATTTTTAATTTTATTTATTTTTATGTTTTTAAATTATAATTTCTGATTTACATATGATTATTGTACATATTTGTGGAGTACTATGTGGTTTTTCAAAGCATTCACACAGTGTTTGATAATCAAGGTTAAAAATATATTCATCTTCAAAAATGAACATTACCTTATACACTGTTAGGCATTTTAAAAATGCATATATTAGGGACACAGTTATGTTGCTGAACTTCCACGTGGTCTACCATAGTTTGAGTCCCAGACCCAGTGACTCAAGCTAACGTTGGATGCATGTGCATATGTGCCCAAAATCCTAAGAGGAGAATGGAGTAGAAAGGATTGCAGCATGGGCAACCTCACTGGGGGAGGGGGGTGATTTCTCTTTCTGTCTCTTTGTATATCTCTGTCAAGTGCATGCACTCTATAGCAAAAATCTCTTCAAAAATAAATATGTATATATTTTGATTGTCAATGACCTCTTTTTACTCTGTTGTGGTATGTATTTATATATATATATATGTATATATGTATATATATATATATATACACACACACATGCACGCAC
>NW_006159547.1:1354309-1393283 GCF_000334495.1 Tupaia belangeri chinensis | reverse complement strand
TATATATATACACACACACATGCACACACACACACACACACACACACAAATGTCATTACATGGTGTTCTGGAGGAAACAGAGCACTTCACAATTTCTTTACAGCCTTTCAGTTCTTTCATTTTTCTGGAGAGGCGTAATTTCTGAATGTGTCTCCATTAACATGCACTTTAAAAGATTTGAAATGGCTTATTATCTGTTGAAAATAGCATGTATAGTATCCCCCCACTGGACTGGTGTGAAATGTATTCATGCTAGAGAATTCACTTTATAGGCTAGGTGATGTATAGAGATTGAATGTACAAAAGAAATTAAATTAAAATAAAATGTATTATAAAAAATAAAAAGTAATAAAATGTAAATGAAACAAACTTACTTCATGGTAGCAAACATTCAACAGTCAAGAGAGGAAGGTGTTTATAATCTTAGTCCAAATATAAACTATTTTACTATTTTGACTGTTATTGCAAATTTTATATTGATATGATTCTTTATAACTTACAAAGTAATTATAATCTATTCTGGCATATTGTGATTATAGTGATACCTGATGAATCACATTACTCCATCTATATAGCTATACAATCCCCACGCTCAGAGTTTCTATGCTTAGTCATGTGACTCACTTCGGCCAACTAGATATTAGCAAATGTGATACGGGCCTAAGTGCATGGAAGAACAGCTCCAGCAAGCCATCAGTTATGTGAGTGAAACCATTGTAGACCCTCCACATCCATAGATCTCCATCATGTGTGGCCACGGAGGAGATCATTAGAAGAACCCCACAGCCACACACAGTACAAATTGCAGAATCCTGAGTTAATATGTGGCTTTTATTCAGACTCCTACATTTTAGGATGATTTATTACATAGTGATAGGTTGCTGATACACATATTGCCATTTGATTCCCATATCAGCCTTGTGAAATATTTAGGGAAGATATTGTCTCAGTTTACAAGCGATGAACCTATGGCTCAAATATGTGTTTGCTTTTGAATATTCTGCTACTATAATCATTTATTAATCCTCCAGCAGAAAGAACACAAAAGAAAAACAATGCCCCCAAATTATGTTGTCACAGGATTCTTCAGAAGTTAAAAAAAAGTCTAAGCCGAAATGTGAATCATATTTCCAAAGTTAAACATTATTTTATTTTCTAGTTGAAAAGATAGCTTTAGCATATTTCTGCCAACATGTCTCCTTGGTGCTGGAGAAGACTTATAATAGCCACCACCAGAGAATGTATTTAGAAAACTCGAGTGAGGGTAATATTTATGGATATAAAGTAGCTGTTAGCATTGAACTAAGTTAACACAGCAATTTTTGTTCACATAAGAACATTTCATCCTCAAACGTGATCTTTTTAAAGAAAGTTTTGCATTCTTCCTTCTGGTTGCCAAATTGTATTTCACTCATTGCTGTTTTTAAAGCAAAGCATCATTCACAGTTTTATCAGCTTATCTCTAACCATAATTCACAGCTTCCATTGAAGAAAAGGTAAAATTTTGGTTCATGTTTTATTCTTTTTCATTTTCTTTCCAAGGCATGGCCTTATTATATCTGGGACAACCTGAATGCTTGAAGCTACTACTTTTTAAAAATTTTTTATTTTTGTACAGCAGAATGAAGTGAAATGAGTTTGTTGTTTTAACTCTAAAGAGAACAGAGTCAGTCAAGCTGATCTTCAAGATGTAGACAGTAAATAATGTGATTTATTAGGTCCCCAAGGTCTTTAGGACATCATGCTAGAATGCCTTTATTGCTTTGGCATTTTTCTTAGGTGAGTAGCTCTGGCAGGCATCTTGAACCTCATCTAATGGTATCTCATTTTCTTAGAAGAAAAGCCTATTTGACAACCTCCTCTGTTTTCAGTCCCCTTTTCTGACTCTTTTGTTCAAAGCCAACTCAATAAATCATATTCTCCAACTTTAGTGTACATAAAGAGAACCTTGGAAGCCTGTTAAAATATAGAATTTTGATCCATAGTAACAATTCTAGTCAAAGGATTTCCTGTGGTTTTCAGGAATCTTTTCATTTTTTTAAACAAACACCAGCTGGTTCTGAAGCAGATAGCCTTAAAATATACTTTGTAACCTCAAGTCTACTTATATTATTGTCTTCTTCTAGTTGGTATTGTTAATCCACACAAATGTATAAAAGGTATTTCAAGGTTGATAATAAAGAGAATAAGAACAATCAGCGGTGGAGCTTTCAGTAGCAGGTACAAGACAAGGCATAGCTTTGTTTACAGTGGATTTTGTTCTCTTGGCAAAAGCAAAATGCAACCAAAAATATTCTGATAGTTGTTGTGCTCTTGTGTCAAAAAATACTTCAGATCAATGTAATATAAACAGATTATGATAATAATAAATAAATTTAAAAATATTTCAGATATGCAACCCTCTAAAATAAACATTACTCTAAAAAATGGAATTAGCAAGGTTCTGTTCAGGTCCATAGCAACAGATCATTCCACGTGAGGCCATAACACAGGAGAGAGACTTTTGATTAATGACAACCTATTCTAAGCAGCCTTACATCCCCAGAGTGGGCTTCCAGGAATGCTCATAATCTCCATGAATTAGATTTTCCTCTTTAGGAAAGGAGCTCGATGTTGTATTTTCACTTTGGTAGCTATTCAGATAAATGTGAATTGCTAACAGGCGCAGTTTTGAGTATCAAGGTTAAATCCGATGTATTGGTGCTCTGTTTCTTCCCAGGATGTAGAACTGAGAATATTCGATGGTGATGAATATTTGTTAATGGGAGTGTGACCTGAGAAGAGGAATTTAAGCTGACTTTATGTCTTATTTATAACTGTTTTTTTTTTTCTGTTTTAAAGGTCATTTTGACTTTAAAGATTTCCCCATGAATAATATGTGCAGAAATGTTTCAGCATTAAGATACATGTGCAAATAATACATTAGGACAAAATATTAATTATAATCCAGCTAGTTTTAATGGATGTGATTATGTCATTATTTCTTTTATCCAACCTGCTGTTTTCAGAAGTGGTTAATCGATTTTTTCCTCAGCTTGATGAATTATTTGGTTATAACAGATAAACAAATAGATGTATGCACGTGTGTGTATATATACAGATAATGTATATATATGTGTGTGTATCTATCTATCTATCTATCTATCTATCATCTATCTATATATACAGAGAGAGGAAGAGAGTGAGAATGTACATAGTTATTTTTAAAACTGTCTAAAATATAGATATATCATTTATTTAGTTATCTGGATATCTCTTATTTTTCTGGAAGAAAATTAATGACAGCATTGTTAGGAATGTTAAACGCTGACTTTGTAAGCAGTAAGTGTTTGAATGTATGACTGAAATAACATGGACCTAACCTACAGCAAAGAGGGACCATTATCACATTCATACAGAACTGTGAATACATAACTAGTCAGAGGCATTTGTTTTCTTATATTTTTGCCAGAAACAAACACCTGGAATGTTGCCTAATGAACCCAGCTATTCTCCATCTGTTTTGTTCTGAATTTATTCCCATTTGCTATGTAATTGTGAATAGTGATTCTAAAGGGAACAAGATTTTATGATCCTAGGTCATAAAAATTAATAAAATCTTGGCTTGGTGACTTGGGCTATGTCACATTTGAGAGTGCAAATAGGAAAATATTTTGTATTTATTTAGAGGAAAATGATCTGATGTAGGTTATAAATGAGTTTACTAAAAGCCATTTCCCTTTTGTGAATATAATTATCATCATATAAAACTGGTTAATCAGATTAACTTGGGCGAACTCTAGTTTGAATTGAAATTTTAGGAAATTTAATGCACATGTGATTTTATTATTTGCAAGTGCACATTACATTTCTTATTAGGCTGAATGTGTATCCTAAGAAACTTTTACTCTCATATAGATACAATTACATCAATTAATTATCTTTGAATAGATGTTTCCAGAAAGACTGACAACTACTTTAAAAGAGTTCCTGGGACCAGCAGTTAGTGTAATGACTATGTCGCTGAGCTCCCATGTAGCTGACTGCGGTTTGAGTCCCAGACCCAGTGGCTTAAACTCACGCCGGGTACATGTGCATGCATGCCCAAGATCCCGAGAGGAGAATGGAGGAGACGGGATTATGGCGTTGCCAACCCTCCCTGGGGGTTGATTTCTCACTTTCTGTCTCTCTGCCTCTCTCTGTCCTTCTGGCGAGTGCACGTGCCCTATATAGCAAAAAACCTCTCCAAAAAAAATAGAGTTTCTGATCTTAGTGCTTTGCAGAATCCATTCTGAGTCACAATATTCAGTATACATATACAAGATATGAATATAATATTTTGAGAGAGACAGATGAATTTGTATAAATTTTATTAGAGTACAATGTTATATTTGTTCTACTTTGTTATTAGGTGGTGTTGTTAATCTCTTACTATGTTTAACTTATAAATTTAACTTTATTATAGGTATGTATATCTAGGGGAAAATGTATGTATGATCAGTATTATTGGCAGTTTCAGGATCCACTGGGGGTCTTGGAAGGTATTTCCCACAGTAAAGGAGGGTCTACTGTAATATCCTCTTTTCCTTGGTAGGTGTGTAAATTCTTTGGAATTTGTAACATTACTATAAATATGCATAGTGGTATATCAAAACATCTTCCAACACTGGATTTGTGCATTTAATCACTTTGCCATTACAAAGACCACCATGGCTATTTTTTTTTGACAATTCCACCATTATGTTTAAAAGAGTAATTTATGTTCAGTAGAATTATGCTATTGTCCTGTCAGAGAACATAGACATTATGTCTTCTGTGTTCAAAAGCATACATGTCTATTAAGCATGCTTTCATGGTATGGGTAGAAACATGACATAATGATGCCTTTGGAATATCAGAGTACCTGATTTAATAAGTATTCTCTTATGTTTATTACAGACAATTTCATTATGCTTTAATTTTAATTATGCAAATTTCAGTGGATAATGACTGACTTGTCAGGTGACTAACAAATGCCAAGCACAGCGTAATCTCTGTAGCAGATAATAATAGGTGGACTGCTTTTCACTTGTATGGCATATTGCATATCCCAGTACATTTTTGAAAAATGTATAATAAATATTAATCAATACCCTTCCCCAGTTACATAATCTTAGGTTACTATCTTCTTACTTTCTTCTCTTGCCACTTTTCCCCCTTTCCTTTCCTTGACCAATCCTCTCTTTTCTATATTTTGGTGTTGATTCTCCCTGTATTTTTGAAATCAATAACCATGTCAGGTTGTTTCATCGCTCTGCTGCTAATGTCTAACCCAATTTTTTGCATAGGGTATATGCTCTATGATATTTATTGGATGAATAAATTCCCATCTTATCAAAGAATGAATTTCAAAGAAATAGAAAAAAATTTTAAAGCATTTCTAGAACCAGAATAAGAACCCATTATTTTGTTCCTGGATCTTATTTTTCTCTTCTCCCATTAACCATTTCCATACTATTTAGATTTTAATAGGAATGCTCCAAATTGTAACCAAACTTACATACGGAGCTTAATCATTGATCTTTGACAGTTGAAGTATTCTTACAGAGAAAAATGATGATGATATCTTCTCTTTAATTTTATTTTTTGCCACAGGGCACCTGTGCTCACCAGAGAGAGACAGAGAGACAATGAGAGGGAAAATGAGAAATCACCCCTCAAGGGAAATGAACATGCAGCAATCTCTTCTCCACCATTCTCTTCAGGAATTTGGGCATGCACATACACGTGCCCAGGATGAATTTTTAAATATATTTTTTAATTTCAATTTCTTCTGTACATTCAATCATATATGTTACTTAGCTTGCAAGGTGAATATTCTAACATGTATACATTTCTGACCAGTCCAGTTGAGAATACTATACATGTTATCTTCAACAGGTAATAACCTGTTTCTTTGTCCCATAAATGCCTTATCTCTCTATTTTTCTCCTAATGTCCTTCTGCAGACTATACTCCTTCACTCACCTTCTTCCCACACTGTCTCTGGTATTTATAACCATATTCTATGTTTCTGTAGCCTCTAGTCATTCAGTTTTGGCTATAGAGTATGGACACTGGGTATATATTAAGTGGAAACATACAATATTTTTTCTTCATAGCCTGGCTTGCATCTCTCGGGATGATTTTTTCAAGCCGCCAGGTCTGAGACTCAAACCACGGTCAGCCATCTGGGAGTCCAGTGGTTAAAGCACTGCTGGCCCCATGACGAAGATATCTTATTAGTCGAGATCACAACAGCTGGAAAACTAAGGGAAGTAACTCAATTTTAGCAACAGAAATATGACTGGGTACATGAAGGTTTTCCTAGAAATTTATTAGTGTAAATTTTAGAATTGATTTATGGTGATTCTTGTAAACTTTCATTCTATGAAAACCGTTAGAAATTCAGTGCATGCTTATTTCTCCTAAATGATGAGAAAATAACTCCATTGAGCCTCTGAACTTTTCCAAATTCCTCTTCTTACACAATGCTCAACCAATATCTAATACTTGGTTAACAGGTTAACAAATCATTCAGCTACATAATTTCAATTATGCCTAGTAGCCAGATCTTGAAGATGTTTTTTAAACATGAAGGATTATTACTGTGCAAAAATTTCTCATCTATTAACTTGTATAGGTTATTGTATTTGAAGTTGCTATGTCTTGCACATTCTTTAAACATGAAACCATTAATAATTTTTATTACTGAAGGCAAACACAAATGTACAGTTTTTTAGTGACTAATGAAGTCAGGAAGTTATTTATAACTTTGAACAAATGTTCATACAAATATCAGGAGTTCTTGGGGGGACTAAAAGGAAAAAACATTTGGAGGAGGGATACGGAGGAGACAGAGCATTGATGGGACGAGGAGGTAATGGTGTTATCGGTTGAAGATATTTTGATCAACTATTGGAAAGAAATGTTCACATATTGAAATGTTCACTTGGTAAGTTAAATAACATGATTGTATAAAAAATAAAAAATAAAATTATTATTAAAAAAAGAGAATCAAATTTAAATATAAAAAAATCACTGTTGGTTGTCTGTAACGTAGTATAGCTTCACTTCTTTTTTATTTCATTTTTTATACATTCAATTACCTTTTTTAGCTTACAAATGAATATTTCAATATGTGAACATTTCTCCTTAGTCCAGATGATTAAACTGTAAAATATCTTCAGCAGATAACACCACATTTCTTTGTCCCATTAATGCTTTGCCTCCCTATTTTTCTTCTAAATGTCCTTCCTCAGGCCCTACTCTTCCATGCACACTATATTTGGTATTTAAACCCATTTATTGTGTTTGTATATTCTTTAGTCAATTAGTTTCAATCATAGAGTGCTTCTGATAATTTGTTTCACGGGTCATAATCTCTGGATGTATGTCCCTCTAGGCCTTAGACAGATTGAAACTCTCTAAAGGAATCTTGCAACCAGAAATGAACAATGGATTGATCAGAAAAAGGTCTTATACTCTAGTCTAAATATTAGCTGACCCCACTATTTTTTGATAAGTGATAAAAACGTAGATCAGGGCAACTTTTTGAATTATAGTCTTAACCTGAAACAGGAGCTCACTAGCAGTACCTGTTTCATTCAGAAAATAAAATACAAAACACTGAGGTTTGGAATATTATCAGTTTCTTAGAACATAGTCTCTCTTTCTTGATTTAATTTTTTTTTCTGAGTATCTTTTAAAGTTTTTCTCGTTAGCAATACAAAAAGGCATTATTTAAAATTTCTTCGTTAACTTTGCTATAAGTACATGCTTAAGTAAGAATCACCCTTTAATTTAGTTTGTTCAGGAAAACTGTCTCTTCTGCCAAAACATCACAGATCTCCAAGAGAGATGAAAGAAGTAGATCTGTACTGGTTTCAAAGCAGACTTTTAGGATATCCAAAATTGAATTATGCTGCAGTGGAAACAGGAGGACCAATAATTGTGCAATTATTAGAACAAAGAAGTTAGTGATGAGCAAGGATTAGAGAAGTTTATAAGGGATGAAAAAAAAAAAAACCATTGGTTTACCAAATTCCAACCTTTTCCTGTATTTTTAAAGTGGAAAAAGTTGGAATTTGGTCAAATGTATGTCCCTCTAGGCCTTAGACAGATTGAAACTCTCTAAAGGAATCTTGCAACCAGAAATGAACAATGGATTGATCAGAAAAAGGTCTTATACTCTAGTCTAAATATTAGCTGACCCCACTATTTTTTGATAAGTGATAAAAACGTAGATCAGGGCAACTTTTTGAATTATAGTCTTAACCTGAAACAGGAGCTCACTAGCAGTACCTGTTTCATTCAGAAAATAAAATACAAAACACTGAGGTTTGGAATATTATCAGTTTCTTAGAACATAGTCTCTCTTTCTTGATTTAATTTTTTTTTCTGAGTATCTTTTAAAGTTTTTCTCGTTAGCAATACAAAAAGGCATTATTTAAAATTTCTTCGTTAACTTTGCTGTAAGTACATGCTTAAGTAAGAATCACCCTTTAATTTAGTTTGTTCAGGAAAACTGTCTCTTCTGCCAAAACATCACAGATCTCCAAGAGAGATGAAAGAAGTAGATCTGTACTGGTTTCAAAGCAGACTTTTAGGATATCCAAAATTGAATTATGCTGCAGTGGAAACAGGAGGACCAATAATTGTGCAATTATTAGAACAAAGAAGTTAGTGATGAGCAAGGATTAGAGAAGTTTATAAGGGATGAAAAAAAAAAAAACCATTGGTTTACCAAATTCCAACCTTTTCCTGTATTTATACAGTGGAAAAGGTTGGAATTTGGTAAACCAAATCAAACAAAATATAGTGCCTATAAATCAAACAAAATATAGTGCCTATAAATGTCAAAGTGAATCAGTTTTAGATCATAGTGCATTTAATTGGATATTGTATAGATGATTCTCTAACTTAGTGTGTGTGTGTCTCTCTTTCTCTCTCTCTATATATATCCTAATTTTGACTATTTAGGTTCTTTTTCCATTAAAACAAAACAAAATAAAACTCCTCATTTTGCTTTCTTTAATCTTATCCCTAAAATTATTATCACCAATTTTCTAAAGTTACAACTTCTACCATCACTGTTGATTTCTTCCTTTGGGTCATTTTTCAAATTCAATGGTATTCAGAACAAATATATTTCTAGAGTTATTTTTATATGCAATACTTCACCACTTCGGTAATTTCTACCCCATTTCAGGCTCCATTATTTCATTTGCCCTGTAATTCATCTTTTATACTGTTACATGGTGATTTTTCAAATTACATAAAACTAACTGGTAATATCCTTATTTTATGGGCAAAAAACTAAAACTAAAAAATAATGGTAGAGATACATTTATTAACATGGTACTTTTTATTTCTGGCTTTCCAAATGCATTTGCATTTCTTTCCATCTCAATTTTCTCTTAATTCCTTATATGCCACAGGGCAGCAATCACTGAGAGAAGGAAAACATTGAGATGGGCTCTACCTCTTTTCCAGGTAACTGTTTGGGGAGAATTTTCAGGTCACAAGACAGGAAATTCCAGAGGAGTTCAATGATTTCTTTCAGCAGAGGAGACAGAGTTTAGTGTATGGGGAGGATGGGGCTGTTATAATTTACAGAAGAAAAATAAAATAGAGGCGGGAATTGCACAGTTTTAAATATATGCAAAGGAGTCCTTTTTAGTCTTTGGTTCAGTACTCATCTGCCTCTGCAGGGTAAGAACCACTAAAAAGTGAAAGGTAGGACAATCCCAAAGCTTGTAGAGAACTGTAAGTAGGTCATACTCTAACCAGGAAGAGTACAAAAACCTTCTAGTAAAAGGGGAATTCAGTAAAATCATTTAAAGTTATTGGTCATACAAAGAAGAAGGAAAATACAACCCAATAATCAATAGAAAAAAGAAATGAACCACAATCAAAATAAACACAGTGAAAACTGAGTTATAATACTAGGAAGAAAGTAAAATGACACTTCACATTATGGAATAAAATATCTATAAATTGTATATTTCATAAGGGCTGGCATTCATAATATATAAAGAACTCTTACAACTGAATAATACAAAAGACAAATGCCCCAATTTAAAAATGTTCATAGGATATAAATAAACATTTCTCCAAAGAATATATAAAAAAACCCAATAAACACATGAAAAGATGTTCAGTATCACTAGTCATTAGGAAAATGCAAATCAAGTCTACATTGAGATACCACTCCATATCTAGTAGGTAGCTATAATAAAAAGATGAATGGTAAATTCAGTAAGGATGTGGAGAAATTAGACCCCTCTTGCATTATTAGTGAGAATGTAAAATGTTGTAGCTATTTTGGAAAAGAGAGGTTAGCAGGTCTTGAGCATGTTAAACATAGAGTGATCATATCACCCACGAATTCTACTCCTAGACATATACTTGAGAGAAGTGAAAACGTATGTCCGTAAAAGATAACCAAAAAGTTGAAACAACTCAAATGTCCAGCAGGTAAGTGTATAAACATAATCTGGAGAATCCGTACATTAGTCTATGATTCAGTCATAAAAAAGCAAAGTACCAATACATTTTACAACAAGGACAAGCTGTGGAAACATCATGCTAAATAATGGATGTCTAACAAAAATTGCCATATTTTATATAATTCCATTTAACATAAAAAAAGATAATATATCAGCAGAAAAGTGACTCATGGGGTTTATCCCAGGAATGCAAAGTAGAGTTATCATTTGAAAACCAATGTAGTTCACCAACTTACCATATTAATAACATGGCAAAGAAATACAATATAGTTATGTATACACACACAAAAGCAATGATCATGATAAAAATCCTCAGCAAGTTAAGACTAAAAGGGAACATCTTCAGTTCATTAAGAGTATATGTAAGGGAACTGGCATGATGGTGTAATGGCTACCTTGCTTGACTTCCATGTAGTTGACTGTGGTTCGAGTCCTGGACTTGGCAGCTTAAAACTCACTCTGGGCACATATGCGTAAGTGCCCAAAATCCTAAAAAGAGAAGGGAGGACATAGCATTGCAATGTGGCCATCCCATTGGGCAGTGATTTTTCACTTTCTGTCTCTCTGTCTTTCTGGCGAGCACATATATCCTATAACAAAAACCCCTCTCTAAAAAAAAAAAAAACCAAAAACCCCCCCAAAAAACGTGTACATAAGAAAATCTTTCAGCTAACTTTGTAAATATCTTAGGTAGGAAACAGTTCCCTTTCATCACTTCACTGCAATATTTTAATATTTTTACCACTTTGGGGGAAAGCTGGTTTGGTTTAAGTAACTGTATTGGAATTATCTAGTCAGCTGACTCAGCCTCTAGAAGAGAGCAGTAGGGTGCTCTTATAGGGCCATGTTTTGATTCCTTCTCAGTATTTTTTTTCAGCACTCTTCTTTTTACTATTTAAAAGAATGAATTATTATGTTGGGAGATAGAAAAGATGTTGCAGAGTCTTTGCTTGCCTCCTCAGACCTCTCCTTCTCTTTCCTTCCTTTCTATTCTGGAGAAGCCTTCATCTCTGAAGACTTGTTTACCCTCCATATCCCAGTGCGGTTCATCCAGTTGGAAGATCTGGCAGATTAGGAGAAAACCAGAGGTGTCTTGATTTATTTTTCCATCTCTTTCTCTGCTGAATCTTAAATGGAGAATAGCTCTATTTTTTGACCAAAGGCTCTTCCCCTGTATCTGCAGCTTTCCCTTGTAACTGTCACCTTCATTTGTCTCTCAGGCCTAGGAAAGGAAGCATGGACGTTTCCAGGTTTGCATCCCTTGGTCTTCCTGTGCATGCTGGGTGCCTGTGGTCAGAGCTGCCTGAACCTAAAGGTGGATTAGGACAGGAGGACCCTGTTGGAGATCACTTCTTTGTTGTCTCTCTCTCTATCTGTCATGGACTTAATAAATAGATTGTTTTTACAAAAGAATTAAAACCACTTTCTGCTGTTGTAGCCCCAGGGTAGTTCACTATCCTTTGTGGATTTCCTTACTCTTTCTTTTTTCCCATACCTTTATAAATAGCCCTTCATTACTTAATTAAACGATGCCCAATTATCTGTTCTTGAATGGACCACCTAACTAATGCAGAGCGAAATTATAGGATATCATCTAGTTGAAATGCAGATTGATTAAATTTTAGATAATTTGGGCCTCCGTTGGCTTTGCTCTTGTTTATGTGGAAATATGACTAAATGCCAAAAACATCACTGCTGGCGTTTCTGGAGTTAGTTCCTCTTAGGGTTCTCTTTGCCCCATGCCTGCTCTACCTGTTTACTCACTGTCTAATTAGGGCTGCTGAGCCAGGGACATAGCTTATTCACCTTGACACACCTGCTCTCTTTCTACATGCAAAACAGTTATTGACTTGTTCCTAATGACTCCTGTACATGTGAAAGGTAGTTGTGATCAGGAGGAATTTAAGAAATCTTACAGCATTTGTATTCTGTCTTTGGTATCAAGGCTATTTCTACCAATTATGATCAAGTTGAACTTTATAGACTCAATGGATTTCTTCAACCCTTGTTTAGTTATAATGAAATAGATTGTTCTTTGGGTTAAAATTTTTCTTTGCATTTTAGCTGATTGTGAGAAGGCATATTTTAAAGAAAATGTAGGGGATGATCAGTTATAATCACTGTAATATAAGCGCTAGACGTATCATCCTCTCCCATCTGAGAGAACTAGTAATTTATCATAGATGACTTAGGAAATGTCAAATTTAGTTAGTTTTTTCCATGTATTAAGTGCAGTACAAACACGCACACACACACACTAACTGGGTTACATTAGACCTAGGTCTGCTGAGTCTTTTGATGGCTGTTGATGGGATCTGAGCTCAAGTTAAAGTTCATTCCTTTCTTTTATTAGAGAAAGAGAAGTCAGGGATTCCTGATAGAGTCCTGTCATGCTGTGATCCTCCCCCAAGTGTCCCAGCCAGTCAGGATCCTGGGTGTGCCCAGTATGTTTGTGTCCACATGGGATCTGAACCCCAGGCTTTTGCATTGGCTCCAGTGTAGTGCAGCACCAGTGACCTTCCGTCTCTACCTGGACTGAGAGCAGGGGCACACTAAATCCTGTGCTTATTTATCCCCTTTTTCATGTGCTTTTACAGTCTTACTATGCTACTGATTTACTTATCAAGTAAAATATTCAGTTTCATAATATAGCACACAAGTACTAAGCATTAGGAACATTTTCTAAATTGATCTTGTGAGTCTATACTATACATTCACAGTAAACTGAGGTTCTGTATTTTTAGGGAAAAATTTTCAAAAATTACGTTAGATTTAGTAAAATCTGAAAGTAAAACCTAAGCAAGTTTGTGCATGTTAAAATATTAATATGAAATTCAACTGTGAAATAGTAGAAATTTTATGTCTGGTTTGAACTGCAGGATTCAAAATCATGGTTTTTGCAATTTCAGAATCATAAATTTTTTTATTTTAGAGATTTTATGCTGCAGGGTGCATGTGCTTGCCAGAGAGAGACAGAAAGCAAGAAATCATCACCCAGAGGGGATGACCACACAGCAATCACAATCCCTTATCTTCTTTCTATTCTCCTCTCCGGATTTTGGGCACACATGTGCATGTGCCCAGAATGAGTTTCAAGCCACTAGGTCCAGGACTCAAACTGTGGTCAGTCATGTAGGAGTCCAACAATGTAACCATTATGCCATCTGCTGGTCCCCAGAATTCTAGCTTTTTGAGCCTTCTGAAATTTGCAATTTCAGACACTCAAGTATTGATAGTAAACTTAAAATCTTTGGTTACAAGAAATTAATTATTAATTTAAAAAGACAACCAGTAACACTTTTATTTACTGGACAAAAGTGATGATATATAATAGATTTGGTAAACTCTATTGTCAATATTTACAGTAATTTTTTAATAATTCAGAATTTACATTAATATAAAATTCAAAACAACCTCATGTGCTGATCACTCAAGGGGTCAATGGATTTCTTCAACCCTTCTTTAAGTATAATGAAATAGATTGTCCTTTGGGTTAAAATGTGGATATTGATGTGAGAGGTAGACAGGGAGGAATGAATGAAGCAGTGCTAACCAGTAAGGATAATCCTGGGAAGAGCAGAGAACTTGGATTTAGTAAGGGAGTTGTCAGTACTCTGTGCTACATTTCAACAGTGTTATGAAATAATCTAATGTGATTTAATGAACCTATTTTAAAACATATAAGTGTATGTATAGTGTATGTATGAGAAAAGTGAGTGTGTAATAAAAATATACCATATAACATTTTTACTTTTTTATTGAGAATTTGCATTCTTTTATAATTTGATTTTATTAACAGATCAAAAGAATACAGAACATAGAGAGAACTAGGGAGGAAGGTAAGGCTAGGACCAAGGTTTAGTCTCAAAACTTATAATTTTGTTAATAACTTTCTGTTTCACCTTGGCATAAGGTGTTTTCTTGCCCCAAAGTCCTTGACATTCATGAATTTTGTTTTATTCTAAGATTTTCATAATAAATGTGGTTAAGCATACAAAAAAAGCTGGAAGAACTTCACAGTGAAGGTCCACACGTCTGCTACCTCAATTTTACCATTAGTACTGTTATATTTGCTCTGTCACATTTCTCTCCATTTACTGAGCCTTCTTTGTACTCACCAATTCACTTAATTTTATTACATTGCAAAGTAAATTTCAGATACAAGACATATTCAGCTAAATATGTCAATAAATATTTGCTATTCAATAGAAAAAGATAATGTTTTATATTAATCACATTACTCATCAATCACTATATGAAGCATACTACTTGCAGTATCTGACTGATATCTCCAACAAAGCAATGAGAAAGATATTATTTTTATTCATTATACTTTCTAAGTGAAATAGCAAAGATAGGTTGAGTCCTCATACTTTGGATGTCTAACTTTTCTTTTTGCTGTATCTCTGTACCTCTAGCTGGAGAAAGCTCTCTTCAAGAGCCTATGTGGTTAGATTGAACCCACTCAGATAATCCAGGTTACAGAATTACTGTATTTTAGGCTCATAACTTAAATTACATTTTCAAAATCCTTTTTGTCATAAAATGTAACCTATTTGCAAGTCTCAGTGCATTATTTGGGAGGACATTCTGCTTACTACAGACACAATGCTATGCCACCTCTTTCAGTAGTTCTCTATTTGAAAAAAGTTTTTGATCATCCAACTATTTTTGAAAGCATATTTTTGCTAAGAATAAAGTATTAAGAAGGTAATTAATGTTTGAGGATAAGATCTGCAAGAAATTATTATAAAGTCCATATTTACTTTTTGATTTCTGGCTATATTTTGAAAGCCAAATGTATCAGGATGTGAATAAGAATTGGAATAATCTTACCTGGGAACTATTTGCTTTCCTGTGTAATGAGGTTTTTTTTTTTTTTATTTATTTGAGGCTAATAGCTGAATTGTCCTATGATGTATGTAAAAACTTAGAATCATCTAGTTTTGCTTATTTTCGTGGGTAATACATGAAACTATCACTATTGCTCATAAGCCTTAAGCTTTTTCTCAACATATGTTTATTCTAGTTATATCCTGAAGGGTATTGTACACATCATTGCCTTAGTGCATCCAAATAGCAATAATTCAGGAAGCATACCAGATGGGATTGGCTTGCCTGTGAATGGCAGATGTTGGTCATTCATTCAGGATTGCCAGCTAATATAGGTGAGAGGTCGAATGAAATCTGAGTTTACCATCTGGCTTTCTTGCCTCTTTTTACCATGCCGAGGTTATGCATTGTTTTTATTACTAGGGGATCTCTCACAAAATATAGAAACCTTAAGACATTTGTGGGACACAGATACTATTTACTACCTGTTGATGATGATGTGTTTAGTATTCTCAACTGGACTGAGGTGATAATCATGTTAGGTAAAGTCTCTTTACAATCTAAATGATGTATAGTGATTGAATGTACAAATAATAATAATAATCAATTTTAAAAAAAACCTCTATATGATTTCAAAAGTAAAATGACCCAAACCAATTAAAAACATCTTTGTTCTCACAAATAGCAGTAACATATGCTTTCAACATCCACACTGAAGCAAATGAATTAGTTCTTAATTGCAATCTTACAATAATTTCTTGTTGATGTTTTTATCAGTTTTGATTTTATAATAATTTGTGAAACCTCATTCAGGGCATAATATGTCTATATTATGTGGCTCATCTTTAGAGTTCAAAGGTTTCTCAATACTGACACCAGCACAATGAAAACACTCAAGTTTTTGATGATCTAGTTAGTTCCATCATTCAATCATTTATTTTATTTTAGAGCTATGATGGACCTATGTCATTTTATTTTAGGTTAGTATGCCAAATGAGGGCTATAAATAGGGAACAGACTCAAAAAAAGTTAATGGACTAGTAGAAAAGAATGATATGTAAATAAATTATGGCCATTGAGTTATAAGCAACATAACTGAAATTATTAAAGGAACCTAGAGGAGACAGACCTAGGTAGGATGAAGACTTGAAAGGCATATAAGTAAATCTTCATGTGAATGTGCAGGCAGGCTTCTTTACACAATGGCATGAACTAAGACTCAAAATGTTAGAGATTAAATTTCTATTTGTCTTTGCAATTTGTGTGTGTGTGTTAGATGGCATTTAGGACCTATTTTGGAATAGCACCCCAGAACTGTTTAAGACAGTTTCTGTACATGTAAAATATGTCAGGTGATCCTAAAAATATTTGTAAAAGGACCTATCAATATCTTGCAGAATGAATTAAGGCTGCTGACATATGCTGGATTCTACACAGAATCTAAATAGTATTTTATAGACAATGATTTCGGGAAACTGCATGAGATTTATTTCTGCATAAATCTTCAGGTATTTATCTAGCGATGCAGATACCTAAATTGCCTTTCAGCCATAAGTTTCTCAACTTCTAAAAGAAGTAAAGTCCCAGGTATCATGTCATTCCACAACTGCTTCCATAGTACAATGATTATTACGGTCATTTGGATTTTTTTGGTCTCTAGAAAATACTTTCCATCCCCATTTTTAACATGATAGTCACATATGGCAGAAATTCAGAATATAATTTTCTTTCTTCCCCCACTTCTGTTCCTGTATCCTCTTCTCATTTTCCTCTATTTCCATTTATATATATGGAACACCTGCATGCCAAGCACTGTGGCACACAGTCAAGGGAGTCAAAAGAGCAAGGACATAATGTAAGAGAGACAAAATATATAAGCACAAATCAAAGCACAAAATGTAATCATTTAGCACTTGGTAAACTGAGTTATAGGGAAGGGTGGGTTCAATATAAGCCATTTTATTCCTTAAAAAATCCCCAACCCAATCGCTAGATAGTTGTTTGATTTATTACCTAGGCTAACTGGTGAGCATGGCAGTTGGTTGGGGTGGGGCAGCGTGCCCAAAGTGTGTTACCTCCCAGACTGCACCGTGGGCTTGAGCAGTAGCCATCCAGCAGTGTTGATGTATGTGCATGTGTGCTGATAGGACACCTCTCGTTCACCTCTCAATGCTCTAGAGACCCATCGCCTGCCCTTATCCGACTGTAGCTTTACAGGAGTGAGAGTTGTAGCATGTAACCATGGAAAGAGTAGTGCAATAAGCTTAAGGGATCTCAAGTTGGCACATTGGTAACCTTAGTACAACTCTGTTTTAAATGAATATTCAGCCTGCTTCTCTAACCTGCAATCAGTAAGGTCGATAAAAACCTTACTGTGTAACGTCACTAAAGAAGATATTCATATTTGGTTGAAACTTGATCTTAGTTTTATGAATGAATTTCAGTTAACATGCTCAGAAGCATGAAACCTTGCATCCAACTAGCAGATGAGAAGTCAATTGCTTTTACTCTAGAGAAATTATTTTAAAAACCCCCACAAATCCATAGATAAAGGGGCTCACTACTAGTGATTATCTGATTGCATGCATTAACTCCTGCCTCTTATATTAAATTAATAAGTTAATAGTTTCACTTTTTTGAATAACACAACCAGGAACTGAAAGTACTTCTAATGCTTAAACATGCAGATTTTTTTTCCTCACACTTGTAGGATTTGAAGGACCAAACCTCAGATATAATTTTCTTTTCTTTCATTTTTAAGAGAGATTTTTTTGCAGTAGGGTGCATGAACTTGCCAGAAAGACAGAGACAGAAGAGAGACAGAGAGAAATCACCCCCCCCCACCCTGCCCAGAAAGTATGGCCATGCCACAATCCTTTCTTCTCCATTCTCCTCTCAGGATTTTGGGCATGCATGCACACGTGCCCAACATGAGTTTTAAGCTGCTGGGTCTGGGACTTGAACGATGGTCAACTACATGGGAGTCCAGTGACATAACCATTATGCCATCTGATTTTCTTTTCTCCTCATGGACAAAGGAGGTTAGGTATGGCTTGCATAAATGTGAAAATCTAAAATTCCTGATGTGCAAATATGGTCTGTTCTCTGGTAGCAAAGAATATTTTCTTTGAACCTCTTTATTTATTTATTCATTTTTGAATGTCTGTGAGTGGCTGTTTACACTCAAAAGTATGAGTGACCTTCATTTTCCAAGTATTCAGTTGTTTTGAAAAATATCTGTTTCATGGAGGAATTTGCTGACTCACTGTTTTAATTCATTTTGTAGATAAGGTGTTGGAATCATAGAATTATGATTAACACTGAGAAGTCCACATACATTAATGAAAACTGCTTGTTCTACCCTGGCATGTTTTGTCACTAGGTGTGACACTGACAGTACAAAGTGAAGCTTCCTAATCCTCACACTGTTTTCATCATGGACAGTTTTCTGTGGAAAGAAGACTTATTTAGACATGTGTATGTATATTGTTTATGTCGACTTTATGTCTACTTCCTAATGAGTGTAATAGAATTGAGTTTTCATGGTGAGCTATGGAGGACTAAATGTAATTTGAGTTACTATACTTTGGCTAATTTTGAGATTAGCATACGAAATATTTTTATCCTTCTTATGTTCATTTAAAATCTATGTTGTGAATACCATCAGGTTTAAGATATAAAAAGAAAGGAGGCTTCATTAGGAGAAAAAGTAATAGAATATAGATTATAGAGATGGTAAGGTAATAAGAAATTTTCACAATATTCTATTTGAAATTAGGGCATCCTATTATATTACTAGATATATATATATTCATTGCCATCCCACTTTAATATTCAAAGAATGTTCATTATTATGACTTTAATAAATGGTTATTTTAATGTTTTTCTCTCTTAGTTTGGTGAAAAGTCTCATCCATATTAATTAAAACATTTTTAAAGAATTATTTACATAATTTTATCATAATCATTTTTTCAATTTGTTATAGGGCACACATGAGAGAGAGAAAGAGAGGAGAGAGAGAGAGAGAGAGGAGAGAGAAAAAGTGAGAAAGCAAGTCTCTAGGTCTGGGGACTCCAACCATAGTTGGCCATATGGGAATCTAGCACCTTAACCACCATGCCACCTGCTGGTCTTATCCTTATATTTTTAGAACATAGCCTTTGTTCCTGCATAGATAAAAACTATGAAAAATCTTTAATGTTTTACTTAAAAATGAGAGGGGAATACCATTAGCAATTCCATAATTGATAACTTATTTAAAAACGTACATTGAGGTGTGAGATAAAAGTATTCCCTTTTAAGGGGCTCAACCTTCCTCCCACTGTATTTGTCTTTTAAATATGCTCTTTTCTGCACATTAAAATTTTTTTTTGTTCTTTTTCGCCTGCCTCCTCACTTTAGAGAAATACTGTTTGCTGCCCTACATTTACTTCTCTGCCAAGTCTAGTCTTTCAATATTCTCCTTCCTAAGGGTAATTTGTTTTTTTGCCTCATGGTTCTCTTTGACGCTTTTCAGTTTGGAAATGAGAGTTTATGTGTTTCGATTACCTGATATAGAATCAGTTTATTTCCCATTTTAAAAATATTTTCCAATTGACATGTTGAATTATTAATTCCAAACTAGCCCTAGAATGAAATAAAACAGATCTCTGAGACTGTCAGTTTTCTCCAGTTTCATAAAGCCGTAGGCCATTTTCTTTAAATATCAAGCTCCTTTTTCTCTTCTTGTCAACAGTTGGAGAACTGACCTTTTTCTATGAAAGCAAGTGAGAGATCCTGTAATTTTCAATATTACTTGAATTTAATTTGAGCTACACTTTCATCTAGCATGGTCATGTAGCTACTAATGATCACTTTGTTAAAATGTGACTTGTACTAGAACACAGAAATTGTTACTACCTATTTTCTGTAATTTCTACTGTGAGTTTCCATTCATAAATTCTTGAGATGAGTGCCAAACCCAAAACACTAACTGAAACAAACTGGAAAGCAAAAAATATGAAAATATACAGTGCATTAAATAAAGAATACATTTAACATAGTTCTGTTCTAATAGGCATGATAGAAAGCCTTTAGAAATGTTTGGTATTACATGCGAGTTTTTCTGTTAGTATATCAGGATCATTCATTGCAAATTATATATAGATGGAAGAGGTTGCTTTCTACCACATGATTTAAGAACACTGGGAAGTCCTTCCTGCCCCAAATGCTTTTCTAGAGGCATGTTTCTAGGTTTCTTTACTGTTAGAGTAATCTTTTTTCCCCCTTTTATTCCCAGAGGGTGCATGAAGCATGTGAGATAGGTAGAGAGAGAGAGTGAGAGAGGAGCGAGTGAGCTTCATAATAGGATATGGCCATGTCCCACCACTCCCTTCTCCTCCATTTCTTTTTTCTTTTTTTTGGAGAGGTTTTTGCTATAGGGCGTGTGCACTCACCAACCAGCCAGAGAGAAACAGAGAGACAGAAAGCGAGAAATCACCCCCCAGGGGGGATGTCCATGCTGCAATCCCTTCTCCTCCGTTTTCCTCTCGGGATCTTGGGCACACATGTACATGCACCTGGCGTGAGTTTAAGCCACCGGGTCCGGGACTTGAACCGCGGTCAACTACGTGGGAGCCCAGCGGCATAGCCATTACACTAACTGTTGGTCCCTCTCCTCCATTTCTTAATCCTGTCAGGATTTTGGACATGTACATGTATACCCTGGCATGTCATCAAGACTAGGATTTGAACTGCAGTCAGCCACGTGGGAACTGGCTCCCTATATGCAGCATTTAACTACTATGCTACAGGGTGAGCCCGAGTGTAATCTTTTTTATAACAAAAACTCTTTACCTTGGGCGTTATCTTGCTTTGATGATTCTCTATGGCATCTGAATAAACTTTAAAATCTTAATCTCAACTCATCATACTCTTTATTTTCAGACTCATCTCTGTGGCTTGTACATCATCTGATGCTATTTTGATGATTTACAGTTCCTTCCACATCTCAAGCTATTTCCGCCTGTGCCTTCTTCGTGAGTTCCTAAGTGCCTGGAACATCTTCCTCCTCTCATTGCCAACTTCCTAATTCTACAAGACTCAGCTCATCTGTCACAAAACACATATAGCCTTCAAAGAATTTCATTCCCCCATCCAAACTGCCTTTGTTTCCATAAGATCTTGTATAGCCCCCCTTTTTATGATTTATCACCCTCTACTCTAATCAATGGTTTTTAATTCTCTCTTTTTCCTGGTACAAAATTCTTAGGGATGCGAGAAACACCTTACTCAAGTTGTGTCCTTTGTATCTTGCCCAGTGCCTGACACATTGTAAGTATTGCTTAAGGGTTTGCTGAATAACTGTGTGAGTGAATAAATACATTTCAACAAACTGAAAGTTAATTTTCTTGTTCTAAAGGCATAATTTGCCAATTTAAAAAATGCAAATATTTTGAGTGAGATAGCACATTAGCTCACTATTAGTTTTATTCACTTCTATGTAGCAAATATCCATTTAAAACTAGTTCATGCATCACTGAGTTAGCCTATTAATATGAATTTCTTTATAGCTTTGTGTAGAAGGCCATAAGACTGAGAAAAGAAGGACTTGAATTGTAGTCTTGGCTCCACAGCTCACTAGATACCCATTTCTTAGCCTTAGTTTATCATTGTTAAAAGATAATATTCATGCTTTGGGGTTATTATAAAGAACAAGATACGGTAGTATATTAATGTGTTTTCATAATTACAAAGAGTAATGTTCAAATAGAACTTTACATTTCAACAGTTGATATCTCAATGGATGAGTCTAGGAAGGAGAAATCCCAGAAATCTGATGAGGAATGAGAGAAAGGTAAATTTAATTTGCAGGTGTTGTACAGTAGCATAAGTGAGTATAGGTTTGATAGTAGTGTACATAAAAGATAAAAAGGAGTCCAAAAGAGGAGTTTGTCATGAAAAATGGCAATAAACATAAAATTTACTTCACAATTTTTTTCATGACTGACCCTACACATTCTACTAGTATGAAAAAGTAGGATTACATCAGAAATCATAGCACAGTGGCTTAGGTTCAGTATCATTACTTTCTGAAGTAGAAAGATCTGAATGTAAATGCTCTCACCATTCCATGAATACATGCAAATACCATTAAGAAACCCATCTGCTCCTGTATTTCTAAACTGATCTTCTACTGAAGATCTAAACTGACCTTCTACTGAAGATCTAAACTGATCTTCTACTGAAGATCTAAACAGTTCATTAGGTCTGATTGATTAGAAATGTTGATTACATTTGATTATGTCTTATTGTGAATATATTGAAAGTTTCTACGAAGAATAATAACAGTGTAATCATGAGGTCCAAAACTCTTGGTCAATTGGTTGAAACTGGTTGATCTACTATTGGCGCAAATTCAAAAGTTGTCCTCATGTTTTTTCTGTTGATCCATTAATATTCACACGTGTGAACAAATTGCTACAGGAATACGGTAGCTTCATGAGTCTTCCAATTAGCATCATTATCCCTCTCCATAGTATTGTAGAATATGTACTAATAATTTGAACCTATCTGATGTTTTTTGGTCAGCTTGGTCATCATTTTTTGGTCACAGTTTTTGATAAATTCTAATGAAGGTAATTTTATAGGACTACTTAGAAAAATATCAAAAATAGCACATTTCAGTGGGAGGATGATAACTTTTCATATAGAAGTTTATAATCACTAATGAAAAGGAAAACATTCTTTCATTTTTAAAGTATTATGAGCTTGGTAACAGATTTAATCATAATAATGCAAATTCTACATCTTAATCCTTCTTCAGTATATATAGAAAACCTCTTTATCTTCAAAGACTGACCTGTGTCATGGCTCATTTCTGCAGAGTCTTGTGTTTCTGCAAGGATCTCCAGAACCTGATAATCTGTCTCGTGTATGAGTAATATTTACAGAATTTCAGATGACTAATCCTTAACAACCTGCTAAAGCATCTTAAAAAGCCCCCTCTACCAATAATTGGTATTGATGTCTCAGAAAATCAATTTTATTGCAACTTTAAACTCTTGTTTTGGCTTTAATGAAGGTATAAAATACTAGTTATTTGCTATAGTGTAAATCTTTATAGAGCTGAAGATTATCAAGAAAATTTACAGCATGTTAACTTAAAAAATATGTAGTATAGAGGTATTTTGGGATATATAAATCCCCTAGATATGTTTTGTAAAGTGGTAATAATCATCTCTCTGTTCTTTTTTTGAAGCATAAAAATTGATCAGTAGAGGACAGATTGCTTTTTCCTTTGGCATTATATACCATGTAAAAACTGATTTGGGGACAGGTGGATAATTTAAGCCCATATGGAACTAAACCTCAAATACACACACAAAAATTCATATAGCAAGACTTGATGAAGCTCTTTCATGAGATTTTGTACTACTTTCCTTTGTCAATCAGAGTTGAAATTTTATTTGCTTGACTAGATGAATGGGAAACACATGTAAGTGTAGAAATTAGAGTGTTTATTCAGGTCAGGAATGTGTCCTGAGCCTTTAGTCCAAGCCATCTGGGTGGCTGGGGCAGGAATATCCTGACATGGCCAGATCCTGCAAACTTCTCTCTCATAAATAAATAAACTTAAAATAAGAAAGAAATGTAATATTTATTGAAGAATGGCTCTACTGCATTGCAAAAAGAGGTATTTGGTTTTGTTTTTTTGACAAATAACCTTTGGAAATTCCTCAGGTCAGCATCCTCTGTAACCAATGTACTGAGTTCTGGCTGCTTTTGAAGTTTTTCCTGCTTTCTTTGTAATTCTGAGCAGGACTCACTGATCCCTGTGGTTTAAACATTATCAGTTTCCTAAGAGTTCCATCATGGTAGGAAAGAATTGAAGGAGTCAGGATGTAGACCTGTACACATTTTAGAGATAGAACTATACTCAGACTATGCTGGGCTGGACTCTACTGGCCTGAAATAAAGATGTGAAAAGCTTTCTCTCAGACACATTTGGGACGTTTCCTTATAAATAAGAACAGGGGATGTTGCTATATTGGTTTTCTTGGCAGAATGAATGATTAGGTAAGAGAACCTCAGGCAGAACTAAGGGCTGTGAACTGCCTGTTCAGCCCTGAAAGAGACATTTGGGAAAGGTAGTTGCTTAGGCTGGTGGGTGGATCCCAAGTTGTTTGTTTTGCTTTTCTCTTTAAGTGTATTTTTAAAACACTTAATTAGAAAAGAAGTATTTCGTTGTATCTATTTTTGTGCTATTAAGAATAGACTTGGTTTCAAGCAATATTCTACTTAGCTTTATATATTACTGATTCTAAAGGAATTAAAGTAAGCTTGATTTTAGGCTTAATCTATGCAATAAAAACTACCTTGAAAAATAGAATGATTATATATATATATTATATAATATGTAATATATATAATATATAACATATATAATATAATCATAAAATTGTTTATTTTTCAGGAAAATTCCTCAAGAATCAGTGTGTTTGGTTACTGACAAACAAAATATTTTGTAATGTTTTTCTCTTCTCTTCCCATATTTGAAGTCCAAATCTTATGAAACTTCTTTCATTTTTATTCTTAAATGGTATCTTTAAATCACATCAAGGTATTAGAGAAATATTCTCTATCTTTTTAAAATGAGCAAAGCCTGTATGCAAATCTCTATTTTTACTCAAATTTGTACTTAATTTTTAAAGGAATATATTCAACTAAATGACATTATTTGATTTGGTTAGGTAGAGATTTTATTTCATCTAGAAGTTGATAAAAGTTCAACTTTAAAAACATAGTAGGCAAAATCCCTCAAAAATTATCAAGTCAGTTTGGCCTAAGTCCTCAATTAAAATATTCTTTTATTAAATATGTCTCAAATAATAACTCTGTTTTGGTAAAACAATACTCTATAGCACCACCTTGTATTTTCCAGCTATCAGATTTAAAATAAGTATCTGATGTTTCATTATGCAACCTTAGCAAATGTTAGAAGACAGTGAATATTCCATAGATGAACAAAAAATGTTTGTACTTGCTTGGTTACACTTAATAACTTTTAATTATTTTAATTTTTATTTGCCTTAATGGATCAGCTATGAAAATGCTATCTTTGAGTTTTTATGTTTTACTTACTAAAAATCATGCTTAATAGATTGTCATATGCTTTGGCACAATTTGTTTTGACCCTAAAACTGTGTGAGGTGAATCTCATTTTCCTCATCTTTAATGTGAGACTTTTACTGAGTTTATAAGGATGAATGAGTATATCTGCATCTCTACAGATGGAAAGAGTTGAAACTTCAACCTTGGTTTTTTGACCTCCAATTCTGCCATTTTAAAAATTTTATTAAAAAAAATTTGGGGGGAGGACCAGTAGTTAGTGTAATGACTATGTCGCTGGACTCCCATGTAGTCGGCCGCAGTTCGAGTTCCAGACCCAGGGGCTTAAACTCACACTGGGTGCATGTGCATGTGCGTGTGGCCCAAGATCCCGAGAGGAGAATAGAGGAGAAGGGATTGCGGTGTGGCCATCCCCCTTGGGGGGTGATTTCTCGCTTTCTGTCTTTCTGTCTCTCTGTCTTTCTGGCGAGCGCACGCGCCCTATAGCAAAAAAACAAAAACAAAAACAAAACAAAACAAAAAAACTCTCCAAAAAAATTAAAAAAATAAAAAAAAATTCTTTTTACAGTTTTCGCCATAGGGCATGTGCGCTCACCAGAGAGAGAGACTGTGAGAGGGAAAGTGAGAAAATATCCCCTTGTCCTGAGGGTGATGTCCATGCCACAATCCCTTCTCCTGCATTACCCTCCTGGTAGTCTGGGCATACACACTCCCACACCCATCTGGCGTAACTGTCAATTCTTTAGGTCTGGGACTTGAACCACGGTAGGTTATGTGAGAGTCCAGCGCCTTAACCACATCAGCTGCTGGCCCCATCTGTTGGTCCTTTCACTACATATTCAATCTGTTCCAACTTACATGAGTTCTAAAATGGACCCTCTCTCTACCATGTAAATGACTCAGGTTTTTTTGTTTGTTTGTTTGTTTGTTTGTTTGCTTGTGACACAGAAAATACAGTGCCTACTCATAGGGTTGTGAGATTTGGGTAACAATTTTTGTAGGGTGCGGTGCCCCTTGTCATCATTGGTGCAAAACAGTTTCCATTTCCATTTTATCTTCACACTGAAAAAGGAACTCTGGTGTCCATGGGTCAATAGGAGGTTCTCTTTCCTCACACGCGTAACTGTCAATTCTTTAGGTCTGGGACTTGAACCACGGTAGGTTATGTGAGAGTCCAGCGCCTTAACCACATCAGCTGCTGGCCCCATCTGTTGGTCCTTTCACTACATATTCAATCTGTTCCAACTTACATGAGTTCTAAAATGGACCCTCTCTCTACCATGTAAATGACTCAGGTTTTTTTGTTTGTTTGTTTGTTTGTTTGTTTGTGACACAGAAAATACAGTGCCTACTCATAGGGTTGTGAGATTTGGGTAACAATTTTTGTAGGGTGCGGTGCCCCTTGTCATCATTGGTGCAAAACAGTTTCCATTTCCATTTTATCTTCACACTGAAAAAGGAACTCTGGTGTCCATGGGTCAATAGGAGGTTCTCTTTCCTCACACCATCCTTCTAGGTACTGTAACTGTTCATTGTATCCGCAGACCTTTAAGTGGTGTCAGTGTTGGCTTCCATCACTCACTTAGGACACTGTGTGGGTGTTCAAGAAGGTCAGAACCCAGAGATCTGTGTTCTGACTTTTTCTTCGTCATGAACTTGCAAATATCTTTGGATGAACTAATTAAAAATGGTCTCACTTTTCTTCTAGGTACATTGGGAGTAATAAGAAATTATGTTTTCCCACCAGAAATGTTATAGAATGGAGAATTTGCTCTGATATTACAATTGAGCTGACAAGTGAATAATACTCACTTTAATTGAA
This sequence comes from Tupaia belangeri chinensis, assembly GCF_000334495.1. Classification (NCBI taxonomy): domain Eukaryota; kingdom Metazoa; phylum Chordata; class Mammalia; order Scandentia; family Tupaiidae; genus Tupaia; species Tupaia belangeri. Next base: position 1,366,009 of record NW_006159547.1, on the reverse strand, counting down.
CGACTACACCTATGAGAATGACTGCTATTCATCCACAGGAAGTTCCAAAAGAAACAGGACCTAGTTCTCTTAGCAATGTCTAAATAATATGCTGACTGTTAACTAATACAGCCTTCTGCTTTGGATAGCTAATCAAAAAGCACAACCAAACATGTAAAAGCGATTATAGTCCTGTGACAAAGGTAATCACTTCTTTAGGGGCTTTTCCTGACTTCTTCCTACCCACCTTATATTTTTTCTTAGGACATAGCACAACTTACATTTTCTAGTTATTTGTGTGATTACTTGCCTAGCATCCAATCCTTCTCAAGGACAGAAATCATGTCTGTTTACCTCACACCATGCCTTGCCTAGTGCCCATTACCTAAGCGAACAATTAAAAAAGGCACTTGTTAGTAACTTGTACTACAGTTAGCTGACGCTGGTAGAAAGAATGTCTGACTTCTCTATATGATCCAGAAGTGAGAATTTTAGAATCAAAGCAGGTGTAATTAATAAGAAATGAATTGGAATTAACTATTGAGAGCTGAGTCAGGAAGCCAATTGGATTGGTCATGGAGTTCCACTGGTTTAGGAACTAGGGATGAATAAATGAAGGATTGGAAACATTATAAGAGCTAGGAGTGGAAAACCAGAAGGAATCAAGGCCAGTCTTAGCATCATGGCTCCTGTGGCCCAAGGAGAGGTATGCTCTGAGGATGAAAGCTGACACTGCAGGCAAGGCTGCTGTTGGGGAGTGACCCATATTGGCTGCAGAGGGGATCAGAAGAAACGAAACAGTGTCAGCCATGGTTAGAATATGTATAGGGTTGGGTCTTGTGTGGATTCATACTCCAAGCTAGTTCTTAGGAAGAAATGTTGCAGTAAGTAAAAGGGAATGAAAAGATGGAAGCTTTTAGAATTGAGTGGATTATCGCAGGACTTCTGAAAAGGCGTACAATGGAGCCTCCTCTCAAGGAATTTGTTTTGTTTTGTTTTTTGACAGTTCTTTTGCTATAGAGCACATGTGCTTGCCAGAAAGACAGAGAGAGAGAGATATGGAGAGACAGAAAGCGAGAAATAACCCCCCAGGGGGATGGCCATGCCACAACCCCTTCTCCTCCATTCTCTTCTTGGGATCTTGGGCATGCACACACACTCACCCAAGGTAATTTGTAGCCACATGCCAAGAACTGTTTTGTAAGAGTCTCTCCTCTTTCAGAGTCTTTCATCAACTTTCACACTTCTGTGTTAGAGTCAGAATATTCTTTTGATGACTTTTACCTTGTCCAAGGCCTCAGTTCATGTAGCTTCAGAAACTGAAAAAAAAGTGCTCGTCTCTAGGACTTAAGAAATAGTATATGGATTCTTTCCAACTGTGCAAAGAACTGGCTGGGCTCAAGAAATGGAATTATAAAGAAGTGCTGTTACACGCAACTCCAGTTGTAAGTCCTGCTCGATTTATACTGAAGGGTTGTGGGATGCCAGCAGGGCAGTCTATGGCTCCTGGAAGGCCAGGACAGGAGACTCTGCCAAGCCTCATTGTCAGAATGCCCAGGAATCTGGGGTCTATACTGCAACCTAAATCAATTGCAAATACTGACATGACACTGCCTCCATATTGTGGAATCTCAGTGACTATTAAAATGATAGATTATTTGGGGATAAGGAGAACCGAGATGTTCTGCACACTCTTTAAATGCAGATGACTAAAAATATTAAACTGAAGCTCAGGAGAGACTTAGCCTTCTGTTTTATTCATTCTGTATTTATTACATTTAAATCCCTAGTCTTCTGTTAATTATAAATGAGATGGAAAAGGATGGGCTGGGAATCCACTTTGGACACTTTATGCAGGGCATAGTCACTGTCTGTCTCACCTCACATTTGATTTGATTTGATAGTCATATCTAGAAACAATGAGGGTATATTCTTTATTCCAGTTTAAGGGCCATCCCTTTCTTAAACTGCTAGCTCTTGAGTTATTGTTGTTGTTTAAGATATTGGACTAAATGATTGCATGCATTGTTGTAGTTCTCAAGAAAACCCAAACAAACAAAAACATTTTTGTGGTGGAAATTATTGTCCCTATTTTACACATTAGGAGACTAAAAACTTTTGGATACAGAGAGTTTTCCTAGTGAAGTATCAGTTGATGTCTGACCAGCCTTAAAGCCTATGTTTGCTAGCTGGGACTACGTAGCATTTGGGGGCTGGAAAGTCTTTACAAATGCCAACAATGTGAAGGGACAGAACTAACATGACATTGACAGTTAGAAATCCCAGTTTAAGATTTGGGCTCAGCTCACCAAATACTGGCTAGGTTTCCTGGTTATGTTAGTAACTTCTTGGAACCTACGTACTAATCTATATATTTGAGAGAATAATAATGGTTATAACCTCACATCCTGGTGTTAGTTTGAGGATCATGGGTGATATTATACAGGAAAGCACTTTACAAATAGTAGTGTGGTATATGTTATTAGTAATTTTTAACCAAACCCTTTTCATTATCTCTCCTACCTACCTTCCCTTGACTTTGGGTAAATCACTTTAAAAAAAAAAAACAACCCTGAATTTTGAGATATTTAGCAATCTCTCCATGGAATTTTGTTAGGTTTCTGAAAACAACTGTGAACAGCTTCAGATCTCAGTCTTGCAGTTACCAAGTCATGCATAATGTTAATCTTTTTGACAGGGCCACGGAGTGAAAGGATGCTATGGAGGGAATATCCAAAAAAACATATTCCATGCAACATGTCAACTAATTGGTCTATTTTATTTTATAGTTTATTTTATTTTGTAAACCCAGTGTCTCTCTATGATTTAGGTAGACTTTCAACAGGTCTGGTAACTTACAATGAGATTTATCTTATATTTGCTTTATAAGCAGATTTTCTTTGTCTTCTCTTCCTTCCTCTCTCTATAAATCATGAAAGAATAAATTTAGGAATAACATATTTAATCTGTCCTATGTTCTGTTCTATAAGATAGTCTGTCTCTGATAGTGGTAGATAGTGTAGTAATCTTGGATTACTACAATAGGCCTTTAATGGCCCTTTCTCTCCTTTTCATATCTCATTTTCTCCTTATTAGCTGGAACTAAATTTTTTAAAGCTTAAAATCAAATCTCACTGCTTTCTTCCCATTTAAAACCTTTTACTGGATTTTTTATGTAACCAGAATAAAATCTTATTTTCTTTGCCATGACCTCTAATGCCTGATTTTTTCTTCTGCCTTCTTCCTAACATTTCCTGCTTCCTCACAGCATTCCAGGCATCCTGGTCTTCTTTCTGCCCCTTGTCAACTTGTTTTAGTCTTGATCCTTGATTTCCTTCTGCTTGGAATGATCCTCCTCCTGATTCTCATCTGGCTGGCTTCTTCTCTGTTCTGAAGTTGAGAATCAAAGGTCTCTCTTCAGAGAGGCTTCCCCTGGTACATTATATAACCTGCTACCCACTTTATTGTTTTTATTTTGATAATCAGTAATACCTGAAGTAGTTTTACCTATTTGTTTACATGCTTATTATGTTTCTCCCTATTGGAATGTTAGTATTACACAGTAACAATTATGTATTGTGTTCCACTGTATCCTTCTACCTGGCACATTGTAGGCTGTTTGGTCATGGTGCTCAATAAATGACCAATATTCATTTAACTTAAATATACCTTAAGTACTTAGATTCTTTGAGATTTGTTTTTATTTTTGTCTAAAACGGATGATAATATCTTCTCTATCTAAATCCCAGGGATTTTGTAAACTTCTCTAGAGTCAGGATTTACCTTTATTATTATTTTTTATGTTCAATTTGTTAATTTATTTCATGAGAGAAAGAGAGAAAAAGACAAAGAGAGAAGGAGAGAAAGAGATCCCCACAGGGTCTCGTCATGCTGCAATCGCTCCCCCACCAGCATACTAGCCAGGCAGGATCACAGGATCCGCATGAGTGTCCCTGGAGTGTTCACAACGACCCAGAATCCAAACCTTGCTCTCCATGGAGTTCCAGCATTGTGCAGCAGCACCTACTGTCTGTGCCACCCCCACTGGCCAGCATGTCCCTGGGTTAGAACTGAGGTACAAAGTTGAAGAATAAATCCTGTTTGCTGGTACATACATTGACAAAGGATTTCAACATGTGTTGATCACCTGGCAGGATCTTTGAGCTGCACATCTCCAAGAATGCCATTCAGTTTGTGGTGAATGAATAGTAACCCTTTCTGTTGTGCAATGCCCAAACATTATTGCCTTAAATTATGGCATGCATTATTTCAAAAACTATTAAGTATTAACTCATATGATCTCCATTTAAAAAACTAAATACTTGGGACCAGCAGTTAGCATAATGGCTATGTGGCTGGACTCCCCCGTAGTTGACTGCAGTTCGAGTCCTGGACCCGGTGGCTTAGAACTCACGCCGGGCGCGTGTGCATGCGTGCCCAAGATCCCGAGAGGAGAAGGGAGGAGAAGGGATGGCGGGGTGGCCATCCCCTCTGGGGGGTGATTTCTCGCTTTCAATCTCTCTGTCTGTCTGGGGAGCACACGCCCCCTATGGCAAAAACCTCTCCAAAAAAAAAAAAAAATCCAAGTACTGTATTTTTCATATTTACAGATTATAATAAAAGTGAGAGAGTGTGTGTGTGTGTGTATGTGAGTATGTATATATATTACTATATAATATATCATATATATTATATATAATACATATATAGTATTATATAGTATACTAAACTATAGTATTATATAATGGTATGTTATATTATAGTATATAGTATTATATATAATACTATAATATATTATAATATATACATATGCACACATTATAGCTACATATTCTTATCTATATGTTTTATGAATTTGAGCTTAAATTATTGCCCTCTCTGCCTTATTTTCACAGACCCAGGAGCTCTGACTTATTTAATTTGTTCTCATATATTGCTAATTTCTTCTTCTTTTTCTCCTTTTAATTCTCTGAACACTCTTTAGCATTACCTTTGCTAAGCAGTAATGATGAAAACTACAGTGAAGTGGTTGAGATGTGGAAAAATAGAGTTTGGCTGTAAAAGTCATTTGGACTCTCCAAGACTACCCATTGTAGTAACAATTGCCACACAGAAAAGTGAGCGTTTTATTCTTTGGGGGAAATAGTTACGGATAATTTATGTAAATTGTCTGCTGTCCTATTAGTGGCTCTAGTCAAGAGAATAAAAGCAACATACAGCCAGCCTGTTGACAGTATAGCTTATATTTTTCCCAGATTTTCTCTTTTGCATGTTTTGAAAGGAAAACAGGCAAAGTGAATTCAAAACAAAAACCTTCTGAGAGCATCAGAAAGCATGAAAGAAATTAAGCCTTTAAACCGAGAAACTTCTCTGTGTATAAAAACAAATGTGTAATTAAATCTTGAAGTTTGCTTTTTGTCTTCTTTTTCTTTTTTTTTTTTTCTTTTGAAATTGCAATGGGAAAAAAAAAAGTCCAATTACTGGTGATAATGAGAGTCAAGAGTAACTGTGCTCACAACAGAAGAAAAAACGTGTTGCTATGTGAATGGAATTGTAGGAAGAACAATTGTAGCAGGAAGCTTACTCAGGCTAGGCTGGAAACTAAGGCTAGAGCAGATGAGACGCCATCCTTTAAGGTCAGGTTATTAAGGAGAAGATGTTTTCTTGGGGTGAGTAGGCTGCAGGGAATAAGGCCTATCAACCACACACTGCAGATGTGTGCATGGGAGGGTCAGCAGATGGTGTCTTCTAAGGAGGGTAGGTTCCAGATCAGGGTCGTGACAGCAGGACAGAGGATGTAAGGAATGGAGTCATTTCATAGCCTCCTGCTTTCTTTCATTACTGTTTTGTTCCACTCCTAAATGTCCTTTTGTTGTCTAGTGATCTGAATTTCAAGATACAATGTGTTTCGTCCCAGTTGCCACTGCTTCTGTCTGGCCATTTGTCAACGTTGGTTTGCTTGATAGTATTTGCCTCTACTGGAATATGTATATTCAGCCTGTTCCCTCAGAGTGTCACTTTATATTCGAGTAAGAAAATGATATTATGTGAATTGAAAGACTTCATAATGTTGATTTTTAGTGGTTGCTTTTAAAGTCTCCTTGGAATCTAATAATATTTCCTTTAACTTTATTATTATTGCGATTTTCATAATGAGCAATTCTAACAATATTATAAAGATTAAATTTTCTTCTGACATTTTTTTGAGTCAGGGAGTGCAGAAGTTCCAGTTGAGCCCAGATGTCCCTCCAGTTCCCTCAGACATTCCTTTTAAATACATAAATTCAAATTTTGCAGCCGACATTGGGATTTATTGCTCGGTGACCTTGAAACAGTGGGATTGAACTGTATGACTGCCTTTTGTAAAGTTATAATTCCCCGACCTTTGGGTTCTGCAAAATGCTTACAACATTTTTGACTTAGCAAAATGGAATTAGATGGATTTATGCTGAAAAATCTATCCCTTTAAATAACTAAAGCGTGAGCTCTTTGACAGGCTGGTCACTTAGTATTTATTCAGCACTGTGCCAGGCACCACAGGGAGCTTAAGAGCAAATAAATTATAGTTGCTGCTCTCAAGGAACATGTAATTTTCTGGGTAATTTAAATGAATGCATTCAAAGCAGGGAGTCCAAGGATGAGTTTCAGGTATGCACAACATTATAATTATATTCATTATTTTTCCGAGGAGGGTACCCAGAGTTTTCAATAGATTTTAAAATAATTTTGCTTAAAACACGAGATGAAAAAAATTGCACAACTAAAGAAATAAATAGTTACCAATCTGTGAGATTCTGGTTCCAAGTATACCAGGCATTCAGAGAAGAGACATCAGTGTGACCTGAACTAATTGGGAAAAGTGTTACAGCATGCTGGGTCCTGAAGATTTTGACCTGCAGAGAAGAAGATAAACAGAATTTCAGGCAAAACTGTTGAAAATAATCTACTTCCTAAACTTGGAAATAAGACATGGGACAAACTGTGTTTTTGATATGGGAACATAAATAAATAAATGAAATACATGAACTTTAGAGTTATGTGACACTGTGTATGGATTTCAGCTTTGCCATCTACAAGCTGTGTGGTTAGGATCCCTCAGAAACTCATTTTCTTCATCTGTAGAATCAAATAATAATGTTTACTTTTGGCAGTAGAATGTGTTAGATAAGGTATGGAAGGCTGTTGGCAGAGACCTGGTTCATACTAGAAGTTTTCCAAGCTTCAGTTTTCTTTTCTTGTAGATTGTTGATACAATGACATTTGGTAAAGATCCCAATAAGTTGGACAGCTGATCATGAAAGGTGAAAATTGAGAGTGCTGACTGGAGGTTTTGGAGAAAGGGCATAAAAATATGTAACAAACTGATTGGATTCCAAAAGGCCACAGAAAAATTCAAGGGTGTTTTAGGGAGAGAATAATAAAAGCAAAGGTAAGAGACCAAAGATACAATATTATGTGAGTATCTCTTAGAGCAGAGAGAACCCCAGTTCCTTATATCACTGAAGTTGTTCTTTTTTTTTTTTTTCTTTTTTTTGAGAGGCTTTTGTTAAAGGGCATGTGTGCTCGCCAGAGAAACAGATAGAGACAGACAGAAAGAGAGAAATCACCTCCGAGGGGGGATGGCCATTCTACAATTCCTTCTCCTCCATTCTCCTTTCGGGATCTTGGGCACGCACACACATATCTGGAGTGTTTAGACCACTGGGTCCAGGACTCGAACCGCAGTCGACTACATGGGAGTGCAGCGACATAGCCATTACACCAACTGCTGGCCCTGAACTATTTCTTTTTTTAAGAGAGATACTTGCTATAGGGTTTGTGTGCTCACTGGAGAGACAGAGAGACAGAAAGTGAGAAATGACTTTCTCATCTGGAGATGGCATATTGCAATCCCAGCTCCTCCATTCTCCTCTCAGGATCTTGGGCATACATGCACACATGCCTGGTGAAAGTTTAAGTCACCAGGTCTGGGACTTGAACCCCAGTTGACTATGTGGGACTCCAGCGACGTAGCCATTATACCATCTGCTGATATCCCACATCACTGAAGCTTTGAACAACTGTTTCCACTTTGGGTTGTAATTCCTGCAACTAAAATAACATCCTTTAACGTTTCCTTTCCCTCATTTATTTTCTTGGTAGTGTTTACTTATAGTAGGAGAACAGCATAGAAATCAGGCTCAAGAGGGAAGACAGGCCATTTTGCTCACCACTATCTCTCTGCTGCTAGAACAGAACCTGGAACAGTTGACATTCCGTATATATCTGTGGAATAACTAAATACAGTTAGCAAGGTGTTTTGGAGCAAGAATCCACCATATTTGCTGACAGGCAGCACTAGGGTACAAAAGGAAGGAAGTGTGAAACTGGCAACCATTGCAACTGAATCTTAAAGCTCAGATTTCTTTGTTTAGTGATAACTTTTATTCAGGTGTGCCTATCCATAACTGGCTTTGAGTCACTCAGTAAAAAAGTCAAAAGTTGGGGACCAGCATGTGGCATGGTGGTTAAGACGCTGGACACTCCCACATGGCCGACCTTGGTTCGAGTCCTGGACCTGGTGGCTTGCTTTCTCACATTCTTTCTCTCTCTGTGTCTCTCTCTGGTCAAATTAAAACTAATGAATGGAAAAATAAAAATAAACAATTGTTTTTTAAAAAGTCAAAAGTACTCTTACTTGATTGAAAATTTTTCATATTCCGTCAGATTTCGAGGGTCATTCTGCTTCAGTTTAAAAATGTAGTTGGGTGAAGTTGAAATGTAAATTATATCAATTAAATTTTATGATTTTTCTTTTGATCCATCATGAGCCATGGCCTACAAATTAAACTTTCATGAACAATGTGGTGTGGTGGCTAAGGCTGCTGGATCTCCTGTAACCGACCGTGCAGTTTGTGTCCTGGACCTAGAGGCTTGAGAAACATGCTGAGCACCAGTGCATGCTGCCCAAAATTCTGAAGGGAGAAATGGACAAGGGATTGCAGCAGGACCCTCTCCCAAAGAGAGTACGTTCTCACTTTCCCTCTTTCTCTCTCTCTCTGTCTTTCTCCAGCAAAATTAAAAAACAAAACAAAGACAAAAACCCAGTGTGGGTGTATGAATATGTTTCTTTGGCTAAGGAACCATAGGTTAATAAACTATACCTAATCCGAATTTTGCTCCTCCTTAGGGAGACTTTAAGGGGCTAAAAACTCCATGTCTTACCACCAACACCTGAATTCATAGAATCCAAAGCAGGAACATGGACAAATGCCCTGGGATGGACATGTGTGAGACTAAAGTTCAGTATCAAAATACAAAGAAGAAGAGAGGTTTCCCTCATCTCTTTACTGTATTATGAATTTGCAAAAAATGAGTTTCTGAGATTTATTGGACAGTTTCTCACTGATAGTGGGCAGCCCGTGTGTTCTTAGTCACTTAAATTCCATTTGAAGAGAGGGTGGTATGACATTTGGAGCTGTTGGTGTGGAGGTTGGGCTGCAGTGTGGGAACGTTAACAGGCCAGGATTTCTGGCACTGGATGGTGTGATTCCTTTATAAATACAAACCATAAATGCAAGAATATTTTGACTAAGGTTTATACTGAAGTAAATTCTCTTTTACCTTCCCTTATCCTTTTTTTTTTTTTTTTTTTGAGGGGTTTTTGCTATAGGGGGTGTGTGTTCACCAGAAAGCAGAAAGACAGAGAGAGACAGAAAGCAAGAAATCACCTCCCAGGGGGCATGGTCACGCTGCAATCCCTTCTCCTCCATTCTCCTCTCGGGATCTTGGGCACGCACGCACACGCGCCCGGCATGAGTTTAAGACGCCAGATCCGGGACGCGAACCACGGTGGACTACGTGGGAGTCCAGCGACATAGCCATTACGCTAACTGCTGGCCCCTTGAAGATTGTTGATTACTAAGTACATGATAATTTTTATAAATATTCACTGATCGTAAGTCATGAATGAAAACTCAGTACTTATAGTATAAAATGTCGATACAGAGATAGATAGAAAATACTGATAGACATAACTGATCTTGTACTCACAGTCCTTGCTTACCTGAATGGTATCTTGCTCTGTAATTTCTCATATTCTGAAAGATGTAAATTAGAATCTCACTCAATGGTATGCTTTTAAAGGTTTCCTTATACTTTGAGTAAGTTTCACTGTTTCTATTTATGTTTGAAAGTTAGATATGATCTTTGCAAACTGCTTTCTGTGATTCCATCATTTGCTTCTTGTTGAATGTTGTGGACTTTAAAATCTACTTTACCAATATAGCTGCTTCTGTTTGCGCCCATCTAGTGACTGAGCATCATTTTGTTTTCAACTTCTTTGCTTTATGTTGTGTACTACTGAAGAAAAACTAGAGAATTTCATTTGCCTTTTTTTTTCCCCAAGAGACCTGTGTTTATCTTAGGGGAAATAAGCTGAATCAGTCACATTTAGTATAACGAGTGTTCTACTAGCTTTCTTACATGTCTTTTTATCTTTTATCTATCAATTTTCTAGTTATTTTTCATTTTTATATCTTGCTTTATCATTTAGTACATTTTTCCATTCTGCCAATGCTTACCTTCCTATTTGCAACATTTCTTTTTTTTTTTTTTTGCGTGTGTGTTTGCGTATATAAGTTGTGTTTATTTTGTTACTTTTACAGAGTATATGAATTTCTTTTTTTTTTAAATAAAAAAGTTTTATTGCATACCACTAATAGAATACAGTGGCAAAGAGGAAGATTAATAAACATGAGGTAACTACTCACTTTTCAGAATTTCACATTGGTAGTGTAACAAATAATCACAAATTTATTGACTTAAAAATGTGTATTTTATAGTTGTTGTTTACAGCTTTTACTGGGCTATATAAGAAAGGTGATAGAAGGAATCTTCTAGAAGTTGTAGGAGAGAATCTGTTTCCTCCCTTTTTGCATGTGTTCCCTTACTAATGACACCTTCCTTCATCTTTATTTTTTAATTTTCTTTTATTGTTATTTTTGTTAATTTATTATTTATTTATTTATTATCTGAAACATTTTTAAAATTAATTTACATTCATTCCCTAAGTATCATCACAGCATACAAAATGTGATTTTCCATCCAGAATATACTGCATAGTGGCTTAATCATGCATGTTATCAATAATTTTCCATTTCTAGTTTCAAATATACATATATATATATATATAGTATTTTCAATAGCAAGTTCAGCTGATAATTTCAAGAAAAGCAGTTTTAACTTTAATAAATCAAAGAAACGCTAAGGAACTTTGCTTAAAACTTAAAACCAGGAAACAGGTTAGGATTCTGTTCAAATAGTAGGTACATGAACAACTCAAGACAGGACAATGGTATCCCATAAGGAAAAGAGACTCATGAGGGCGTTGATAATCTATTCCATGAAATCCAGCAAGAAAAACAACTTTCCAAACCTAGAAAGGCACTCAAAGATCCAGTTCCAAGAAATACAAAGGACCGCAAATAGAATCAACCCAAGAAGATCTTCTCCAAGACACATTATAGCCAGACTGACCAAAACCACAAAGACAAGTTACTAAGATTGGCAACAGGGGACCAGCAGTTAGCATAATGGCTATATCGCTGGACTCTCATGTAGTCGACCGTGGTTCGCGTCCCGAACCCGGTGGCTTAAAACTCACGCCGGGTGTGTCTGCGTGCGTGCCCAAGATCCCAAGAGGAGAATGGAGGAGAAGGGATTGCGGTGTGGCCATCCCCC
>NW_006159547.1:1346600-1354256 GCF_000334495.1 Tupaia belangeri chinensis | reverse complement strand
GGGGAAATAAATTCAGAGTGTTAAGGGAAAAGCTATTTCAACCAAGAATAATGTACCCGGCAAGATTATCCTTCATATGGGAAGAAAAGACAAGCACATGCTCAGATAAACAAAACCTGAAAGAATATACCAGCACCAGACCAGAGCTCCAAGAATTTCTCAAGGGAGTGCTATACCAGGAAAATTAAATGCAGACACACAGAAATAAGAGTTCAAAAGCTAAGAAAAATGGACAATTTAATCATAGGGACAAGTCTGGAGTTGAATACTGTATTCCAGAATTTAATCAGGAATATCAAATCACAACAGAAGATAGATTAAGTACGTGAAACTGAACTGGTGAAATAGCATTTTATGACTTTTCACTAAAACATTGCTGGTTTTCTTCTAGGCTTTGTTTTCCAGTTTTAAGGACTTTTGTCCTGTTTTGAGCTGTTGATAGGTTCATTTGTTTTCAAATTCATATTTGTGATTATTTTTAAAAAGAAACTAGAATAATGTTCCTCTGTCCCCAAGGAAGATACCCTTTTACAATACACATATTCCTCAGCTTCCCCGAATCCTCCTTGTGCTCTAGATTTTGAGAAGATAGTTTAATATTCTCTTTTTATACAGTTTATTTTATTTCCTTCATGAGAGAGCGACTGGAGGAGAAGAGAGAAAGAAAGCGGCAAAACTGACAGAGTTCTCATGCTACAATTCACTCTCAGACTCAGCCAGCTTGTAATACAGGCACACACAAATGCCTGGTATGTGCAGGGTAACCTCCTGACCAAGCCTGCAACCTGCCCTTATTGGTCCAACATCACAGAGTATTATGTTACTGCTTTCCCACTGTTAACCAGTTCCATTTATACTTTTTTTTTTTCTTAAGGGTGATTTGTTCCTATAAGGCATGCGTACTCACCAGAGAGACAGAAAGCAAAAAATCACCCCCCAGGGAGGATGGCCACACCACAGTCCCTTTTCCTCCATTCTTCTCTTGGGATCTTGGGCACACATGCACATGCGCTTGGTGTGAGTTTTAAGCTATTGGGTCCAGGACTCAAAATGCAGTTGACTATATGGGAGTCCAGGCATCTAACCATTCTGCTGTCTGGTGGTTCTCAATTAATATTTTTAATTCCAAACTTGTTAGACTTTCTGTTTTAATATATCACTTCAGACTTAAAGGATCCTTTCCTAGTGATAATGCCAAACTTTGGTAACTTTCAGCAGAAACTCATACATTTCCAGAGATAACAAAACTTGGAGAAAAAAGTCATTTTGAAATGAAGGAAACATTAGAAATTCCTTTATAGAATACGTGTTTGTTAATACACAACAAATTAATACATTTATTTTCACTCCTTGCCATATTCCCTAGAGAAATACTGCCACCAGGAAACACATACAATATTGTTCATAGCAATACCCTTTATAGCTGGTAACCATCAGTGTTGTCCAACAGGAATATGGATTCTTCGTGCATTGGGTTCATGCAATGGATTATTATCTTGTAGTGAAAGCAGATTATCTACAGAAAAACATGGGTGGACTTAATGGATACGTTATTGCATTAATCGTTAAGTTCCATAAAACTGTGTACAGTCTTATGCCAATTTCTATAAGCCTCCAGACAAGAAAATCAAAGACTATCATATATACCTATGTGTTTTAAAAAACATAAATTCACCTAAAGCAAGAAAATAGGCCACTATTGGTGCAATGAGGCAGAGGGATCATAGCCTGAAGTCAGGTGTTGGGACAGTCAGGGTAGCGGCTCAGGGACATTCACTTTCTTATTGTCCTTTGTAACTTAATGTATGTAACACATTTTATTAGCTAACAGATAACATTAAAAAGACTTCCAAAAATAATTCTTAGCACATCACTTATAAATTGCCAGTGTCTTCCCAGAGCTCATCCATGTGGCTCTATCTATGTGTACTACAATGTGCTCTCCACTCTTTCTTCTCTTCACCTTTTTCTATTCCAAGCTATCCAGCCTTGCTCAGTGAATGTTTGGTGCCTTCTCACATGTTTTCCTTGGGTGGGCTAGCCTCAGAATCTTTGCATATCCACAGATACGTTTCTTTTATTTTGCCAAGGAATGAATGTTTTGTCTGAGTATGGGTCCTTGATCCCAGTTCTCTCTCAACGGTCTGCCAATATTAGTTTTATTCTTTGGTATTTGGGAGAAGTTTGAATGCTACTTCAATTCCTTCTATTTCAAAAGTTATTTATTTTTTATGGATACTTGAAAGAGTTTACTGCATCTTAGGAATTCAGAATAATTTACCAGGATGCATATAAAAATATGTGGATTTTTTTTCCCCCATTAGTCCTTTCTGGAACGTGGTGAACCTTTTCAATCTGCAGCTGAAGTGTTTTTTTTCCAGTTCAGAAACGTTTTGTCTATTGTTGGCTTGATTGTTCTCTCTCCTCCATCTGTTCTATTCCTTCATCTGAAATTCTTATTATTTGCATATCAAACCTCCTGTATTTTTCCTTTAGACTCTTAACTTTGATTTTGTATATTCTTGTACTTTTGTTTCCTCTGTGTTTGGAGATATTCCTGTCCATTGATCTATGCCAATTCTTTTTTTTTTTAAGCTTATTTATTTAGAGATAGAGAAAAAGATAGAAAGAGACAGATGCACCCTAAACAGGGTCTTCACACTCTGGTCCACTCTAGCTTGCCTGTATCATAACACGGTATGCTCACGGAGGTCCCTGGTGTAAACCTATGGCTTTTCCCATGTGGGTTCATTTGCGATGATACTACTTTACCATCATCTGACCTCAATCTTTGCTTATTCTTAAAAGTCTTCATCTTCTCTTTTCTCTGTTAATTTCCCAGTTATTATTTTTAAGACTTAAAATATGTCCTCATATGGTCTTACTATTTTTTGTCTGTTTAAGGTTATCATTAGACTCTTCCTAGTAAACTAGTTAGGATATAAGCCTTCAGGGTGTGTCTTCTGTTGGAAGGTTCTCCCGCAGGTTACTGAGTTCCATTGGCTGTGGGTTAGGTTGAGTCCAACTGGCCGACTAGGAGAGTATATAAGCCCAACAGATTTTTGTTCTGTTAGGTCTGAGGTGATTAGAGAAAAGACTTAAAATTTGATGAGGCACAACAAAGGCACTTCTTCAATACTTCCAGCTCTTCTGGGATGCAATGTGAGCCTTGATATTGGCTTAGCTTCAAAAATAGTTAGCAAATAAAAGGTTAGCCATTTTGCCCCAGTTATAACTCCCATATTACAATACATGTCAGATGTTATGAAAGCATGTCCACCCTAACATAACTCATAGATCTTCAGAGAAAAAGTTATCTTTCAGTGTACCATGATTCAAATAACTACCTCATGCCCTTGGATTCTGGATTCCCACCAAGCACAGAAATAGAAAATATCCAGTTTATTTTCCTCTGCTATTGTCTTAAACAAAAGAGCATGAGGGAGGATGGTGGTGACATTGAAGTTTAAGTGTGGGAATTGCTTTCTCTCCAGAATCTTCCAAGACTGTCTGTGAGACTGTAATCACTTATACATAAAAGTAGTGTCCATTTATAGGGTTTACTATGTATCAAGCAGTATCTACTTTTTAATCATCACATCATCTCTCTAAGTATATGTGACCTGTTTTAAGGGAGGAAATGGAGACTTAGATAAATAAGTAATCCGCCGGTAGTTGCATTAGTAAGTGACTATGATTTTAATTCCTTTATATGTGGACTCTATACTTAGTGCACTTTCTTTTTTCTTTTTTTTGGAGAGGTTTTTGCTATAGGGCGCGTGAGCTCACCAGACAGAGAGAGACAGAGAGACAGAAAGTGAGAAATAACCCCCCGCCCCAGCGAGGATGGCAACGCTGCAATCCCTTCTCCTCCATTCTCCTCTCGGGATCTTGGGCATGTACGCACACGCGCCCGGCATGAGTTTAAGCCACCGGGTCCGGGACTCGAAGCGCGGTCGACTACATGGGAGTCCAGCAACATAGCCATTATGCTAACTGCTGGTCCCACTTTGTGCACTTTCTATTGTAAGTAGATACCTCTCTTTCCAACTTACTCTGAACTTGATTGCAGAGTAATTGTGAAAGTTGCTAAAACATTCTCTGTTTTGCTTGCTTCTGGCACACATATGAAAATGTTATTTTGGAAAAAGATTTCCTGTAAAGTTAAGTTGCTGTGTCTGATAGTTTAAATTTAAGTTGCTTAGAAAAAAAGGCTTAAATATGCCCGTACCCCATAGACTATCTTGCTAGTGAAACTACAACACTGGGTTCATGAAAACAGTTATTCCTACTTGATTCAGAATGGATTTAAACATAAAAAATAGAAAATTCATTTACAAGAAGCTGTGAGGGTGTGAGGGAGCAGATAGTAATTGCTGGCTTTATGAAATTCAACAACTGTTTCAGAATGGGTGAGGGCAGGTAAAGTCTTGGTTGGTTCCACTTCTGAATTTGTCTTTAAAATAATGACTTATAAGGTGAATGGTCAAACAACAGTATTAGATTATTCTGGAGACTGTGGAAATTCAAAGGAGGAAAATGGCAGTATCTCCTACTGCTCCTAATAGCCTTCATTTAATAGGCATGGCAGAGGTAGGATGGACACCAATATACATGTCTATGTTACCTTGCTACATTCAGAAGCAAATTTTAATCACCTCGGTCTTTCTTTCTCTAATTTTTAATTAAAATTTACTTTAAATTCTGCTGCCATAAAGTAATATAATAAGGAACTACGTATTTGAGGAGGTAGAAAAGCTAAAGAACGGGCTTGGCTGTTTCTGAATCTATTAAGAATTTTGAAGAGAAGAAGAAAAACACATCATTGCTATAAAGTTGGGAAAGGCAATACCAGGTGAGGGAATACTCATGATGACAGCTATTTCATTGTGTACAGTTCAAGATCCCTTATTTAAGTGCGTTATGTGTATTAGTTTAAGTTATCCTATAATAACACGCTAAATTGTAATTTTCCTCATTGTATGGATTTGGAAACTAAATATCAGAGAGGTTAAACAGCTTCCCAATGTCAAGTTAGTATATTGCATGTTTGTTATTTATTCTTTTTTTCTTTATTTGGACAGGTTTTTGCTATAGAGTGCATGTGCTCACCAGAAAGACAGAGAGACAGAAAGCAAGAAATCACCCCCCGGGGGGATGGCCATGCTGCAATCCCTTCTCTTCCATTTTCCTCTTGGGATCTTGGACACACACGTACATCTGCCCGGTGTGAGTTTAAGTAACTGGGTCCAGGACTTGAACCATGGTTGACTACATGGGAGTCCAGAGACATAGCCATTATGCCACCTATTGGTCCCACATGCTTGTTATTTAAACACTAGTCATTCTGAATAAAAACATCTATTCCTATTAATGAAGTTTTCTTGGATGTTTCTAGTTAGTTTTGGAAAGGTCATTTTATAAACAGCTAGGTAGAAAATAACCAAAGAATTGTAACAAATATCTACTTTACGTTTATTTATTGATGTATGCAACATATTCCTTCTTATTGTCAATTAAAATAAAGTGTCAGCACTCAAAAGTCATAGGTCTAAGGATGATTCCGTTGACTTTTTAGCTTTAAACTCTGAAATTGCTTTATGTTTCATTCCTTGTTTTATTTTTCTTCTTTTTTATCTTTAGTGATGTGAATGCAGAATTTAAAAGTAAATTGGGCTTATATGAAGGATTCTACCTGCTACTTTCAGGAAATAAGAGTGTCTAGAGAGCTCTATATTTTAATATGCATCAGGTACAAGAAACACTTTTGAAGCTCTTCCTGAATATTTTAGAAAAGGTAGAATTAATGACTTAGAAGTTATTTTTCTGTTTCCTCTTACAGTGTTCTCTGAAATTTATATTCTTCCTGGTTGCTATCACCAGAAACCTTTTACTCTTCTAATTTTTAAACTTAAAAATTATGCTGTGTTATTTGAAAGCATTTGCAAGAAACATATTCAAATAAACAGATGCATTTCATGTTTTCCTTCTGCTCTTCAGTTGAAAATATAAATCTAACAAGTTTAAGATTGACTGCTCATGTCATTAATCACAGATTAATCTTAGAGAAATCTTTCCTTTTCTGAGTAAAATAGGCTAAATAATTCAGGCAACACATAGAAGATAGAAAATATATTACTATTGTAGTATTTACTTTTATAGTAAATTTTATTTAAAAACTTTACAATGAGAAATTTTGTATAGTCTTTCAACTCTATTCATATTCCCATGGTTTATTTATTTTTTTTAGCTGATCTCACTAAAAAAGAATCAAATAATAACTTTAAATTTGCTAACGGTGTGGTTCAAGTCCTGGCTCTGCTAGCATAAAAAGCATACCAGGCATATGTGCATATGTGCCCCAAATCTCTACAAAAATGGAGAAATGAAGGGGAGGGGGTTGCTGCTTGACCACACTCCATTTGTGGGTGCTTTCCCCTTCTCTTTATGCTCTCTCTGTCTCTCTGGCTAGTGCACACACTCACTGGCAACAAAACAAAACAAAAACAAAGAACAAAACCAAAAAATATTGGTTTCTTTTAATATTAACCTGTATTAACTTATAAATAACTTGGAAGTTGGACAATTATGCCATTGCTCATAGCATTTTTTTCTGCCTAGCAATATAAGTGTCATCTCTAAATTATACGAAATACTAAGACACCAGGAATATTACCAGCCCTATGTTTACTACAAAGACATTGCTCACTAAATATAAATGGTGGTGTTTTTAATCCACTTCCTATTTCATTGAGAAAATAGTATCAATCAGAAAGGAACCTGTGTATGCTTCTGCCCCACTATCTGCTTCTATTATTCATATCCTCCTTCTTTGCATTTCCTCTTACTTCCATTAATAGCCTTTCCTCACTCTACCTGGTAACAATCCCTCATCTAGCTCAGTAAATCTCATTCATCTCATACCCTCAGTGAAACTCTCTAGAAAGTTTCCCTTTCTCTTAGTCATTATTCCTTCTGACTTACCACGGGAATAATCTTCATAAACATAGAAATACAATTTCTTCTAGCCACTTATTTCTCTGTTCTCTTTTTAGAACAACTTCTCAAAAGAGTAATTCTCATTTCCTCTCAGTATTCTCTATCCCCCTAGGCTTGCTTGGACCTTTCATTCTCATGCTTTTTTTAAAAAAAAATTATTTATTTTTATTATCATCATAATCTTTATATTACATTGAATTACATATAACTTCACAGTGTATTATATTGCTTTTTTTTTTCTTTTTTTTTTTCCTGGAGAGGTTTTTGCTATAGGGCACGTGCACTCGCCAGACAGCCAGAGAGAAACAGAGAGATAGAAAGTGAGAAATCACTCCCCGGGGAGATGGCCATGCCGCAATCCCTTCTCCTCCATTCTCCTCTTGGGATCTTGGGCATGCGTGCACAAACGCCCAGCGTGAGTTTAAGCCACCAGGTCTGGGACTTGAACCACGGTTGACTACATGGGAGTCCATCGACATAGCCATTATGCTAACTGCTGGTCCCACGTTGCTTTTTTTTTTTGGAGAGGTTTTTGCCATAGGGCACATGTGCTTGCCAGACAGACAGAGTGAGACAAAGAGACAGAAAGTGAGAAATCACCCCCAAGGGGGGATGGCCATGCCGCAATCCCTTCTCCTCCATTCTCCTCTTGGGATC
>NW_006159547.1:1318291-1346245 GCF_000334495.1 Tupaia belangeri chinensis | reverse complement strand
TATGTTGAGTGGATACATACAATATCTTTCTTTCATATCGCTCTCATGCTTTTAACTTCACATTTCAGTGAGACTAATTTTTAGAAGGTCTTTAGTGACCATTGTGCTGCCAAACCTAAGGTCAAATCATGGATCCTTGACAACACTGAGATTTTTCAGCAGCATTTGGTGTAGATGATCATTCTGTCTTGCTTGAAATCGTTGCTTTCCATATCATCTGGTTTCCCTTTTTTTTTTTAGTCTCTTGCTTTTTTTTTTTTCTTCATTAAAGTTCTCATGTGTAAAATATCTAGAAACTCATCACTTGTAATTCTTTCTTTTTATGTATCTGTTTCTATCATTTCTACCTCTAACTCATCTCTATCCTTCTCTTTTATTCAGTAGGTGATCTCTTTCAGTCTAAGAAATTTAAATTTCATCTCTGTTTTCGCCCATGAGTCCTTTTCCTTGACTCCACATTTTTATTTTCAGGTACTTTAATTGGATTCTGTTTCTAGTTGTCTTATAGCCACCGATGCAGGGTGAACATGCCCCAAATGAAGTTTAATACCTATAAGCCAAGTTATCCCCAATAGCTTTCCACATCTTATGATATGGCAACTCTATCCTTTGATTGTGTGAACCAGAACTTTAAAGTCAAGCTTAATCTTTCTCTTTTTATTACTCTCTGTATCCAATAATTTAGGAAATTATATGTCTATGCCTTCAAACATGCCTAGAATTTGATACTTCCCTCTTGTCTACCACTCTTGCCCTAGTCCAAGCCAATATCATTTCACTTATATTTTTGCCATAGCCTTCATTTTGCTTTGTTTTTAAGGTTTTGCCACAGGGTGCATGTGCTCAACCTAGAGGGACAGTAAGAGGGAAAGATTCTTCAATGTGACTTATTTTTTTTCTTCAGATTTTTGCCATAGGGCACATGCGTTCACTGGAAAGAAACAGAGGCAGAGAGAGGGAAACTGAAAAATCACCCCTCAGAGGAAATAACCTTGCTGCAAGTTCTTCTCCATTCTCCTATTAGGATTTTGTGCACACAAACACATGCACCCAGTATGAGTTTAAGTTGCTGGGTGTAGGACTCGAACTGCAGTCGACTATGTGGGTTTTCAGTGACTAACCATTATACCATCTGCTGGTCCCGAAGGCACCAGGTCTTCTAATGAGCCTCACTACCTTCACCTTCATTTCCTTAGTACATTTTAAACAAAACACTCTCCAACTCAAAATCTAACAATGATTTACCATTTATTTTTCTCAAAATAAAAGCCAAAGTTCTATTCTACAGGACCTGGGTCCCTGTATATCTCAGGCTTCACTTATAAAAAGTATGCCCATTTGTTCATTTTGCTCACACCACATTGGTTTTCCCGATGCTACTCATACATATTAAGGGATTGTTGGCCTCAAGACCTTTGTACTTGCTATTCCCTTTGCTGGAATGCTCTTTTCCTAGATATCTACATGTTGTACACATTTGCTTCCTTCATTCCTCTTCTTAAATCTCATTTCTGAAGCGAACAGTTTTAAAGCAGTAACTTGGCATTCCCAATGCACCTAGACATCCTTATTTCACTTGTTAATTTTTCTCCAAAGTACTGAAATACCATATATTTTACTTATTGATATGTCTTTATTTCGAACTTCCCACTAGAATGCAATCTCCCTGTGGGCAGGGGTCTTTAGATGTTTGGATCGTTGCATCTTCTCAAGCACCTAGATCAGTGCCTGCTATAGGGCTGGTACTCAAAAAAATGTTTGGTAAATAAATGGACTGTTGTAATTGTCATTAATATTGGGGACATACCTTTACTACTTAAAGTGAAGTACTGCCCAGTGATAATAGGCCTGAATCTGGAGCCACACTGCCTAGGTTTGAACCTAACTTTATTATTTACTTAACTGTGTGATGTTGGGCAAGTCACTTCTGTAGGTGTCAGTTTCCTTATGTGTATCTACTGTACAAAATGTAGAAGTAAATAAATTGATGTTTGGAAAGTATTTACAGCAGGACTTGGCATGTATAAATCCTAGTGAAAATTTTATTATTAAATTTATATGTGAATAAGGCAAATAGGCCAAAACCATGCTTTGGAGTAAAACAAATTGGTGGATACCAAATTTTGAATATACTCAATCATTAATATTATTTCAATCAGATACTGTTTTGAGAGTGAACACACTATACTAATCCATAAAAATAAGTATCACCTTATACAGAGAGCATGGGTTTTGGAAGTTAGACCTGTGGTTCCAGTTCTATTTCCTGTGTTGCTTTAATAACTAGTAGTAAACTTTATTCACCTTATCTTAAAATATGGCACTTATGCATATCCAGCAAATTGGTTAGTGCTCAGTAACTTTAGGGGTGAAGAAAAAGAATCAATCCCTAGGGCATATAACTATTCCCTTGCTTCCATATCTAATGTAAAGTGGAATGTTATGAATGGCTACTTTTCAAATTTCAGGTTAATGGATAAGGGCTCATCATGGGCTCTACATAGCAATTCTACTTATCAAAAATGGGAGTATAAAAGAAAATGAAATAAAAAAATAAAAGAAAAATAAATAAATAAATATAACTTAAAAACAAAAAACAAAAATAAAGGGAGGGGGGACCCTATGCACTTGGGAACCATAATGGTGGATATTTAGAACACATACATGGAGTCTGAGTTATGGTTGAAACTTTCCAGTTAAATTCATTTTCTTGTTTGTTTTCCATATGAGTTAGATTGAACTCTTAATTATCCTAATTTGGAGAGCCTACGCTTTGTCCTTAGAGATTATTTTGTAAGCAACTCAGCACCCTCTGAGGGAAAACTGGGAAATATCTTCAACATTCTCAGTCTCTTCACAGCATCCTTTGGCATACCCATTTGAGCACCTCGTGTCCTTCCTCTTCCTGTGAAGACCTACTCTGAGAAAAGCATCATATACAATTTTTTATACATATGAAGAGTCTAAACCAAAGATTCTAACATTCCTTTCCATGTATTGCCTTATAAAACAAATTATCTTATAAAATTAAAGATATCATTCTCTGTTAACAGTTCTATTGTCAATAAACATGTATTTCATGGGCAATAGGACATACTAAAACCCTCTGACCACTCATCATGCTAGTGAGAATGTATTTTTCTGTACTGCACATAACTAACATGTTTAAGGTACAACTCTTTGGTCTTAAAAAAGTATATGTATATACACACATACACATACATATATATTCACATACACACACACAGAGTTAGAAATCTTTCATATTTTTGGCTAGTGGGAGCAGATGGAGGGAGCTTTTAAAAATACAGACCTGAAAGAAATGCCCACACGACATTTATGTTACTATAGCTTTGATCAAAGGACATTTGGCCACTGGGGTATTTTCTTCTTGGGTGTGCTACTGGGCTTCTCCAAAATAAGAGGTATGTAACCAGTGCAGATGTGACCTTAGTCATCTAATTTGCATCTAATGCTTATATTTAAAAAGTGATTCCAAACAATGGAATTTTCCTTTGAAAAAATAAATCAGTCATATTTGCTTCACTACATAATTTCCTCTGTTTGTCTTTACTTTTTGAAAATGGCTCATTTTCTTTTTCTCTTAATTCCTATGCACACACAAAAGAATGACTGTTTAGAGAAAGCTCCTTTCACTGGCTTGTGTCAGGGAGATAACCTGATTTTGTGTTTCCTAGTGAAGGAGCTGACTGAAAATAAAGATCTAGTTTTGTTGCCCAAGAGCTTCATACACTCTTCATTGATGAAATTGCCCTGTGACAAAGAAAAGCATGAGAGCCCTGCATGTGAAAAAATTATTCTTGACATATCCCTTGGGCTGTTGAATTTTTTGTGCGAGTCAGCCCATCGAGATATGCTATTATTATTTCCTTTTTGATTATGTGTGTGCATATGCTGTCAGTTTGTATTGTTACGATAAGCAATTTGATCTTGATTTGGTGATCTAAATGCCACCTCTTCCTCTTAAATGCAATCTTATTTTCTAGCAATTTCAAAGCTTGTTAAATTTGACCACAGAGGAATATGTGTGTGTGTGTGTGTGTGTGTGTGTGTGTGTGTGTATTACATTTACCTTTTTCATTTGAACTCTTTTTCCCTGTGCTGAGAACAAAAGAGAGTCCCATAGTATAGCTGGTACTATACTTGAAGTTTTAGAAAGTCAGAGGATGACAGGGAGGGAATCAAAGGGCCAAAAATAAAAGCAAAATATATAAGAAACAAGAAATGGAAAATTATTTGTTGAAGATAACATATATAGTAATATCTTTTATTGAGTTAATATACAGTGTATTCTGGATGAGAAAATTCATTTTGTATGCCGCAATGATATATAGTAAATGAATGTAAAATAAATTTAAAATTAAAAAATAATAAATAATGAAAACTCATTTTGTTTGCTGCAGTGATATACAGTGAATAAATGTAAAATAAATTTAAAATGAAAAAAAGAAAATCTGTATTAAAGAGGGCAATGTAGAACTCTCATGCTTGGTCTTTATACTATCCTACTGAAGAAGTGTGTTTATAGTAGTTAGCTCTTAAGAACAAAAAGTAATTTTAAGGACTAGATAATCTTTGTTTTAGAGATTTCCTTTTTATGGAAATCAAGGTTTCTTTATGCCCTTAGATTGAGTCAACTAATTATTTTTTTGTTGCTATGTTAAATTCAGAGTGGCACCCTCAACCTGTGCAAAAGACCAAAGAGCAAATGCTCAATCAAGATGCAAACTGATAAGTCATATGCAAACATTTTTAGGTATTTCTAGACTTGTTTCAACCCGTAAAATTGTCTGGGAATGAATTAGTGTGTCTCTGAACACTATATGACCTAAAATTCAACCATTTTCATCAATATGAAACAATTTAGTTTTTTTCTTTTTTTTAGAGAGTTTTTTGCTATAGGGCATGTGTGGTTGCCAGAAAGACAGAGAGAGACAGAGAGACAGAAAGCAAGAAATCACACACACCCCCCCTGGGGGAGGGTTGGTCACACTGCAATCCCTTCTCCTCCATTCTCCTCTCGGGATCTTGGGCACACATGCACATGCGTTAGTTTAATCTACTGAGTCTGGGACTCGAACTGTGGTCGACTACATTGGAGTCCAGTGACATAGCCATTAAGCCAACTGCTGGTCCCCAAAATTTAGTATTTGAATGGTCATATTTTTATCAGTAAACTATCTTCCTATGGTATGCTGAATGTGTTTTTTTTTTTTTTTTTGAGTAGGTAAATGGAGCATGGATTACAAATCTCTTTAATGGGAAACTTGTTTTTATCAATTTTGTACAATGTGTATAAGGTTTGTATTCCTTATATGAGTGGTCTAAATGTGAAAAAGTTTTGCATCTGAAATGACAAGTGATCCTGTCATCAAAATGAAGGTCTCAGTTGAAACTTACTCATTTGAAATGATCAATACTCATAATATGAGGACGTATCCCACCTTTTTACTGTAACTTTACTTAAAAATGAATTAATTATCAAAATCCAGTGTTATAATGCACTGATATACCAGAATGTGATTGAAGATACCTGTCAAACAGCTCTAGTTTGGAGGCTTATTTCCTTGTCCAAATAATAGAAAATTGTTGAGTAGATACATAGGTGAATCTGACATAATATTTATCTAAGGCAGAAGGCAGAGATACAACTATAGTTTCCAGAAAAATTAAGAAATAAATCACACTGTATTGACAACATAGGAGAAAAATTCACTCTTACTTAATCTAGTAAGTTGTCACCAGTAAATTAGATTGATAATACATGATAAATATATATTTATATACACAGTTATGCATATGTTTGCATACATACAAATACTAATAAGTTACAATTATAGATGTATGAAATTAAAACAATTTAAGAATATATAAAATAATAACTATAGTAACAATTAAATCATGTATGTATTTTGAAAAGTTAAAGGTTTTTAAAATTTTAAGATTTTCTTAATAAAATTTAACTTCAATGTCATGGCATAAGTGTCTTGGAAAACTACATTTTCTACCTTTTCATTTATCATCCAATAAGATGAGGTATTTTAACATTTAAGCAGTGCTTAAAAAAGAAATTGAGTGCTGTTATGGTTAATTGATTTGGTTAAACTTGTAGAGGTGAAAAGGACATAGGTCTCTTGAACCCCATTTAGAATTCTTTTCATCTAATTCTCACGTTAAGTCCAGACCGAAGGTTAGAAACCCATAAATAAGAGAAAGATAGGAATTGGCTGCAACACACTAGACATATGAAGTCTGAGAAAAAGAAAAACAGTGCAGATGGTCTACTTCATGAGTAGACCACACATAATGTAATTATATTTAAGCTGTAAGAAGAACTACTTGAGACGGGCAGATGGCATAATGGTTACCTCACTGGACTCCCACATAGTTGAGCACAGTTCAAGTGCCAGGCCTGGCTGCTTAAAATTCACGCCAAGTGTGTGTGCATGTGTGCCCAAAATCCTGAGAGGAGAATGGAGAAAGGATTGTGGTGTAGCCATTTCCCTTGGGAGGTGATTTCTTGCTTTCTGTCTCTCTGTCTTGTCTCTTTGGTGGGTGATATGCCGTATGGCAAAAATCTCTCTCTCTAAAAAAGAATGACTACCTTACCCTTGATTTTGGTTTCTTTAATTTTTATTTATTTTTTGGTTACACACTGATATGATGAACCTGAAATTTCAGTTATCTTGATTACTATCTTCTGGAAAAAGCTATTCTCTTCTGGTCCAAATAATTTAATAAGAATGTGTTTTCATAGTCAATATTAAGTAGTCCTAAGACCCTGCCTCAAAAATTGTGGTATCATTGTATGTGTGTACATGCAAGGGAAAACTGAAAAACTATGCACCCTTTTTCTCTTGTACATTTTCCCTTGTGTGTTTCTTCGTTTTCAAGGTTTTTGCATTAAGAACAGTGTGCTCAATGGAGAAAGAGACAGAGACAGTGAGAAGGAAAATGAGAATTCATCCCCCATGGGGGATCGCCACACCACAATCCCTTCTCTTCCTTTCTCCTCCCAAGATCTTAGGCATGCTCACACACATGCCTGGCTTGATTTTTATGCCCTCCGGTCCAGGACTCAAACTGTGGTCGACCATAGGAGAGTCCAGTGATATAACCCCTCTTCTCCACCTGCTGGCCCCTTCTCTTGTATTTTTTAATGTAGGTATCTATGTAGTCATTTTAGACCTTCTGCTATTTTTCAGTCATTCTAGAAGCTTCATAGCATCTTTTTGTGGTTTAGTTTGCATTTCCCTAATAACTAAGGATATTGAATATTTTTGTATCTCCCTGTCCCTGTTGGTTTCATATATATATATGTATGTATATATACACATATATGTAATTTTAATTTCTTTCTTTATTTTGTTTTATGATTTATTTACATTTAATCATTGTTCATCTTATAGCATGCAATAGTTTTTCAAAGCAGGCATGTAGTGCATGTCAATCAAGTCAAAGACAATACCATTAAATTATTTTGAACAGAACTTTACATTCTTGTGTCCATTAAATGTTTTTCCTAAAATCATAATTTTTTCGAGAGATTTTTCCATTAATTAATTTCTTTTTACATTTTTTCTAAAACATTTACTTTACATATCAAAACATTTTAGCTCGTACTTCATAGTTCTTGACAGCTAATAAGTTTCAAAATTTCAAAATAATAAATTTTAAAGATAATGTTCAAAATATTTCTTATAATTTTGTTTGTGACTCTATAACAACAGAGACAGTATGGTTTTAAATATTTTTGAGAAAACATTTATATGTCAGCTACTCAAATTGTTGAAAAGCAAATGCCCACCACACAAGTCACACACAAACTTTCTCGATTTAGCCCTGCCTACCAAGTATTCTGTGATATACCATCTGCTAGCAAAGATCAGCCTCTTTTTCTTCCTTTAGTCTTTCTCAAGATAATGCTCTGGTGTGGTTGCTCTTTTGCAATCTCTACTGATTACAATGCTGGGCTGGAAAAGTCCAGGTTATTTTATGTTATAAATTCTTTCATATATCTTCTCTAATCCTCTCTGCCAGGCAGAACTATCTGTGGTGCCCGGCCATCTTTCTAAGAGATTCTGTTGGCTTACTTGAGATCCACCTTAGTTCCATAGTTTTCTGATTAATCTTCAGATATGACATTCCAGTCAAAGCCCTGTCCCATAATGAGTATTTCTAATTTCTGATTCAATGCAACAAGCATTATTGAACTTATGCAAATAACCCTTGTGCCATAAAATGAGAATACTCCCAAATATTTTCCATTTCCAGAGGAGTTAGGAAGGAAGAAAAATTTATGTTTACATTTAAAGAAACAAACAAGATAAATATTTTTACAAATTCCTGAACCTATACCAACTCAAAAGAAAGTAAATTGCTTAAATTGGGAAAACAAAGCATAGTAAAAATAATCAGTAATGTTTAATGCCCAATTTAATGCTGTGGACAAGAAATATCAATAATAATGTTGAATGTTAACTTCCAGGATTTAAATGGAAAGATTGGACCATAGTAACACTGCGTATTCAACAGAAGAGAGTTTGAACGTAAGACTGAACTGGCAAAATAGAATTTTATGACTTTTGAGTGAAACATTACTGACTTTTTAAAAAAAATTATTTTATGCATTCAATCATATACATCACTTAGCTTGTAAGGTGAATGTTCCAACATGAATACATTTCTCACCAGTTCAGTCGGGGATACTATACACATTATCATCAACAGATAATAACCCATTTCTGTGTCCTATAAATGTCTTGCCTCTCTCTTTTTCTCCTTAATGTCTTTCCTCAGACTCTGCTCATTCTCCCGCCCTCTTCTCACCTTGTATCCAGTATTTATAACCATTTTGTTGATTTTGTTATTATTGATTTATGAGTCTTCTTTACATATAGTGGATACAGATCCTTCATTAGGTATACATTTTACAAATATTACCTTACAGTTTGCTTCTTATCTTGCCATGTTGTTAACGTAAATACAGAAAACAAGATTTTGTAATCTTGTTTTAATAATATTTGACTTATCAAAGTTTTGCTTTTATGCCTATGGAGTTTTGTGTCCTATCTAAGAAAGAGCTACCTAATCCATTTCATAAAGGTTATTTGTTTTTCCTGTATTTATTACTAAAAGTTATATACTTTTTTCTTTTATATTTAGGTACATTGTGCAAGCTGAGTTGATGTTTGTTTAGGATGCTTTGGGAGTTTTCTTTATTTAAATATCTTTGCCATAGGGCTACCAGGTGGCATATTGGTTAAGTCATTGGATTTTCACATGATTAACTGTGGTTAGAGTCCCAGACCCAGCAGTTTGAAAGTCATGCTGAGCTCATGTGCAAGTGTGCCCCCTGGGAGGTGATTTTTCACTTTTTCTTTCTCTCTTTCTCTCTGTCTCTCTCTGGCAAGCACATGTACTTTTGGGAAAAACAAAACAAAATAAAACCCTTACAACTTAATTCTTACTTTTTGTGTGTGTATGTTCTATGTCTCTTGATATCTATTTACTTAAACTTCAGATTTCACCTTTGTTAGTAACTAAGCACAGAGCTTGTAATAGATGATCTAAGTGTCAGGTTTGGTATTAAGACAAAAATATGTTGAAAAAAATGTACAGGCAAGATTTTGTGCTATAATTCTGCATATGTTAAAATCATTATCAATGTACTACAGTAAGACTTTCTAAAGTATGGCTCAATATTCAGTCAAGAAGGGAGAAATAGTAGTACCAATATAATTCACTAAAAACAAAAAAAGTAAAACAGAGTAATAGAGTGTTTAATATCCATAAACATGTATTTGTATTATTTTTATAAATATTATATCTATGAGGTCACTGGGAAAGTCAGAACATATTTTTCTATGCAAAAATGTACCATGACTTTCCTAATGACCCAATACACAAAATTCTGTTTCTTTTACTCAGTATGAAAAATTATACATCCAATTTGTAATAGCTTTAGGGAGCTAAATCTGTACTTATTACATAAATAAAATTTATTTATTTGTACTTTCTTTTTAAAAATATTTTTAAATTTCATTTTCTTTTATATATTCAATCACATATGTCACTTAGCTTGCAAAGTGATTATTCCAACATGTATTTATTTCTCACCAGTTCCGTTGAGAATATTTGCACCTTCTCTTAATACCTTTGTTGATTTGTGTAAATTGTCAGAGTATGTTTTAGTCTATATAGCCTTGCTGAAATTTGCATAGTGAGTATGTAATACCATAATAACAAGAGATAAACCAAAGTAAGAACAAACCTCTGATATAGAACAAATTTAGGAATATAGTTTATTTTAAATCATCTTTTCTTTTTTTTTTTTTCTTTTGTTCTGGCTCTTAGATGTGTAAAGAACTATAGAAGTAATCTAATTATTTAAAGTATTTTAAGAAGATATTTTAACATTTTTATTAAGCCAAATGTTATGATGAATCCAGTGAATGAGAAAGATACAGGCAGAGTTGTTCTAGCAGAAAGAGAAATAAATCTTACCCACTGAAACTTCTCTTTCTCTTTTCTTCCTCTTCAATGTTCCCTAAAATAACTTCATAGAACCCAGAAGTTCTGAAATTTACTTAAAAGATCTTTGCTAACATTGATTTCCCTCAACTTTCATATGTAAACCAAGGTTGATATATTTTCCTAAGGTGACATCACTGTGTCAGAGAACGCTCTCCTGACCCTGGTCTATTGCTCCACTAACCCAGAGCTCACAGTTCTGTTCATTCTGACAAGTGTTGTAAGCTACAGAAACGTGAAATTCTTTTTTGTGATCTATTTTGTTTGCTTTTTAATTTGCAGTTATTCAGTAGAAACTTGAGAATGAAATGGGAATAAAAGAAATCTTGTATTTGAGCAAAAGCTGAGTTCTTTATCTTGAGATGATTGATCATTCAACAGCTATGGAATGAAGCCATGAGAACTGAATCCGGACCGAGTTCTTATAAACACCATATGGTTCTATAAGGATCTCTACATAATGTCTCCTTTGTAATCTTTATGTTCATAGAGTCAGAAGATTTTCTGTATGACCTTCGAGTGAAGGAAATCTATCTACCATTTTTGGCTCCAAAGGAAATAGCTGGAGTACAGACCTGCTAACAAAGCTGTGGTCAAGAATGAATGACAGACAGCTGGGCAAGCAGCTGGGCCTTTTATAGACAGAACAAAAGTGTGTGAAATCTGAACTTATTTGAATGTGAACTAAATCCAACTCAAAAACACCTGAATGCATTGTAAAGTTGAAGATTTGTGTGTGCAATATTCAAATTTCTTTCTCTCACTGGAAACTTAGCCATAGAAAATAAATTCATCCTCGAACAAATGGCACCTTGTATTTATGCCAGCCTTCTAAATCGTACTCATAATTTTTTCAATTAATATATTCCAGTTTTCCACTCACATATTACATAAATAATAGTGAAGCTTTGTATTTTGTAGCAGTATTTTTTTTAAAGTTTCTGTCCTGAGATAATGTTAGTAATTCATAAGCTTTCATAAAAGACTATAGAAGATATTGAGACTTTTTGCTCATATGCCATATGCAGTGAAAAAGAGTCCTTGAGCAAGGTCAAACGATGAATCAGCAGGACACAGAGAACAAAACCTTTCCAAGATCTCTGAGGGCGAATCCCAGCCCTGTGTATCAGCAGGTCTCCTGTGGCGGGGATGGGATGTTTTGGAGCCTTTCTGGGACCACACTTTGCTTGTGATGTTTCAGAATTCTTCAGTGTGATTGCTGAGAAATAATTCCTATTACTAGACCAATACAATTTAAGAATTCCACAGAGAAAAGGGATTTAAGGTAGGTTTAAAATGTTTGAAAAGCTTCTCCACAGTTCTTTGTGGATATAAAGCCTGACTCAACTGACGAAAGCAATGTGAAATAAATATTTTATGAACAGCAACAGATTGCACAGTAATGTAAGTGCCCACTAAGACACATGAGTACTTAAAGCGTTGCTCATCCCTCCTATTGGGACAAACAGAAGCAAACTTCTATTAAGTGTTGCTAATGTGTTTTAACATAAAATACTCTACAAGATAGTCATGTCCTTAAGTTACCCTTATCTAGATGAGAACAGCAACTACATATAAAAATAAGTTCGGATTGGAGACTTATTAGTATGAATTTACTATCACTTTGACGCTTGAAAATGAGTAAGACTTCTTAATTATACATATTCATAATAATGTAAATAATAAGCTTTCTTATTACAGAATTTTCATAGCTAGAAGACAGTAAATTTATACCAATGGCTCAAGCTGAAGCATCTCATACCCTGGTAAAGTTCTTATTTCCATAAGAATGCATAAAAAGGCCTTAGAATTTAAAATATTTTATATCGAGAAAAGCAAACATGGGTGCATATGTACAAATGTATCTCTATTTGGTAATGATGAAACTTAGTTTTTGAGAGTTTGAAAAAATTTCCTCAAGGTCAACAAGCTGGCGGATAGCAAAACTTACATCAAAATGCTGTCTTCCTTGTCTTTAAGGCCCTTTGTGTTAAAAATTATACTTGATGGTTTTGATATTTTTTGTAAGGTAAGGTTGCTTTAATACTATATTTTGTTTTCTTTTTTCATTCTTTTTAATGTCCCTTTAATAAGTAGACTTATTTATGTATTTACTTTTTTATTTATTTGAGCAGTTTAGATTTATAGAAAAATTGAGATTAAAGTACAGAGTTCTCATATATGCCTTCATTCCTCTCCCATGTTCCTCTGTCTTTAACATCTTGAATTAGTGTGATATGTTTGCGCTAATTGATGGACCAATTTGATACATTATTATTAACTAAAGTCCATAGTTTACTTTGAGATTTATTTCCGGTGTTGTACATCTTATGGGTTTTCACAAAGAATTGTGGCAATTGTTCACCATTACGGCATCCTGACAATGATTTGACCACCCTAAAAATCCCCTGGACTCTTATCTATTCCTCCTTCCTTCAAACTGCTGGCAACCACTGCTCTTTTAGCTGTCTCCATAATTTTTCCTTTTAAATGATGCCATATATTTGGATTTATATAATACAAAGCCTTTTGGGGTTGGCTTATTTTACTTAGCAATATGTATGTAAGGTTTTTCATGTCTTTTTTGTTACTTGTAGCTCATTTCTTTTGTCGCTGTATAACATTTATTGTAAGGGTGCACAAGAGTTTACTTATTTGTAGTTTTGCCATAGGGCATGTGTACTCACTAAAAAGAGACATGGAGTGGGGAGAGAAATCACCCTCCATGGAGCATAGCCATGCCACAGTTGCTTCACCTTCAGGTGTCTCAGGATTTGGGGTATGCACGCACATGTGTCTAGTATGATTGTCAAGCTGCTGGGTCCAGGACTTGAAGCACACAGTTGGCAATGTGGGACCCAGCACCTTAACTTCTATGCCCCCTACCAACCCCACGACAGTTTATTTTTATGTATTAAAAGGCATTTTGGGGGACCAGCAGTTAGTGTAATGGCTATGTTGCTGGACTTTGATGTAGTTGACCGCAATTTGAGTCCCAGACCCAGTGGCTTAAACTCATGCCAGGCGTGTGTGTGTGTGCGTGCCCAAGATCCTGAGAAAAGAATGGAGGAGAAGGGATTGCGGTGTGGCCATCCCCCCTGGGGGGTGATTTCTCACTTTCTATCTCTCTGTCTGTCTCTGTCTTCCTGACGAGCACATGAGTCCTATAGCAAAACCCTCTCCAAAAAAAAAAAAAAAAAAAAGGCATCTTGGTTGCTTCCAAGTTTTGGCAAATATAAAAAAAGCAGTTATAAACACTCATGTGAAGGTTTACATAGACACATCTTAAACCTTTTTAAAAATTACATTTCTACATTTCTCATAATTTTAAAATAGACATTTCTTAGGGGCCTAAAAGAAATGAGGAGATATATATATATATATTTTTTTTTTTTTGGAGAGGCTTTTGCTATAAGGCACGTGTGCTCACCAGAAAGACAGAAACAGAAAGGGAGAAATCACCTCCGAGGGGGTATGGCCATGTCTCAATCCCTTTTCTTCCATTCTCCTCTCAGGATCTTGGGCACGCATGCACACGCACCAGCGTGAGTTTATGCCACTAGGTCTGGGACTTGAACCGTGGTCGACTACATGGGAGTCTAGTGACATAGCCATTACACCAACTGCTGGTCCCACATTATGTAACTAAACTTTATGATTTCTACTAACTAAAAGCTTTTTATTGTAATCCAAAATTAACAGGCTTTTAAAAAATATTTATTTTTATTTATTATTATTATTTTTATTTAAATTACTTTAGTAGAGAGAGAAAGAGAAAGTGAGAAAGCAAGCCACCAGGACTCAAACTGTGGTTAGCTATTTGGGAGTTCTGTGTCCCAACCACCACGCCACCTGTGGGCCCCATTTTTTTTTTTTTTTTTAACTTACTAAGTCTGAGCAAGCTCATTTCCAAGTCCTTGAGGGTAAAAAAACATGTGGTTTTGCAATATTTTTCTCATTTTTCTGTTGTTTGTTACCTATCTCCTTTCTCCTGTAATTGCCTAATTATTTACCTTTTACTGTTTCTCAGTCTTTCTTCCAAAGCAATATACTGTTTCCCTTTGATATAGATCCTTTGAATATGAAATCAACCATATAATTTTTTCTTATACTCAACAAAATTATTTTTAGACATTTGGAACTAGAAGAGAGACTATTTTAGCAGGAGGATAAATTAAAGAAAATGTTATGTGAAAGCCCAATTACTAAGAAAGATTAATGGCAATTTATTCCGGAAGAAAGAGTGAATCCAGTGAGATTCCATTCTACTTTTCCCACTTCTCTCAACTGTTCCAAAATATTTTCAAAATCCTCTTTCTCTCTCTCTCTCTTTTTTTTTTTTTTTAGAGAGAGACTTTTGCTACAGAGTGTGTATACTTGCACTTGCCAGAGAGACAGAGAAAGACAGAGAGACAAAAAGCAAGAAATCATCGACCCTAGAGAGAATGACTTTGCTGCAAT
The DNA here is from genome assembly GCF_000334495.1 of Tupaia belangeri chinensis. Taxonomy (NCBI): domain Eukaryota; kingdom Metazoa; phylum Chordata; class Mammalia; order Scandentia; family Tupaiidae; genus Tupaia; species Tupaia belangeri. The sequence continues at coordinate 1,331,230 of NW_006159547.1, read as the reverse complement.
CCCTTCTCCTCATTCTCTTCTCAGGATTTTGGGCACACATGCACACACGCATTGCAAGATTTTCAAGCTGCCAGGTCTGGGACTTGAACCATGGTAGACTATCTGGGAGTCCAGCAATGTTACCATCCTGCCATCTACTGTTCTTTCAAAATCCTCCTAAGGGATGCTGGATCACATCTGAAAATCATTCATCTGGTTCATCCTCCTTAATTTTTAGGTACAAAAGGAATTTCCCCTAGGCATGGAGAGATTGAACTGCTCTTCTCATAGGTTTATTCACTTGACAATTATTTATTAGTTGAGTGAGTTGAGACCTTTAATGAACACTTACAAAAACCATTGTTTTCAGGAAAACAAATAAAACGAATTGGTAGATGGAGATCCAAAACGATTACCTGTAGAACTGATAAAGGTGAAAATGGATTTGGATTTGAGAATAAAATGGGTTTCCTAATACATATTCCAGAATTAGGCAGAGTTACTGTCCTGTCATGGGATTGAGAAAACTCTTCTTATTTTTATTTTTTTTTTCTGGGGGGGAATTACATAGATTTAGATAAAAAGGAAGAACGCTTCATTTTATTAGGAAGAGACCAGAATTTATATAGGTATGGTTGTAGGTAAGTTGTATATAATTGTAAGGGAAAGTGGAAATTTTCTTTAGATTATTTTTATTTTCTCTGTAGTAAAATAATATACCCAACAAGAAGGAGGGAGAAGATGCTGGAGCAATGAAAAAGAATAAGATGTAGAATAGCTCCTGGGTGAGTGGAGGATATGAATGACTTAACTTGGAACAACGCAGGTAACATAATTTGCAGGGCCCAGAGAAAAATATCAAATGGTGTACTCTTGTTAAAAATTGGTAAAAGCATCAAGAGAGTGACAGTGGAGCATTAAACTAAACATGGGTCCTAGTAAACAAGGGTCCCATTCAACAAAACCCATGAATCTTGACCTGACGTAATAGAAAAGCTTGCCAGGATTGATGGACCACTTGAGGATGAGGGTCCTAAATCACAAATGAGAGCAGTCAATATGATTGTGGTAAATCTCTATATTCATGCTCAGCTGTTTTATTTCTTTATTTTTAAAAAGAATTCTCTTGTTTGAATTTATTTATTCATTTATTTTAATTTGACCAGAGAGGGGGAAAGAGAGAGAGGAGGAGAAAGAATGAAAGCAAGCTGTGAGGTCTGTGACTCGAACGATGGTAGGCCATGTGGGAGTCCAGCGCCCTTAACCATCAGCCCCAAGCCTTTTAAACTATCACTGAGACAATAGATTTTGTTAATTTATATTTGTCTTTTTTAGATTTTTATTTTTTAAAAGTTAATTTATTTCCTTCATGAAACAGAGAGGAACAAAGAGAGAAATAAGAGAGAGAAACTCTTGTTAAGGTCTTTATGCCATAATCCTCCCCAGCTCTGCAGCCACACCCAGGATGTAAGCATGGAGACTTCCCAAATGGTCTCTAGCATTGCACAGCAGTACCCCTATTGCAGTCAACATGGTGGGACATACGTTAAAAGTCCAATAAAGCTGGACTTTGTTACTCTTTTTAAGATGGAGATATTCCTAGATTTCTCTAGTATATTTCCAAGCAGTGGGTTATGTATCTTCTATCTCATTGCCACATCATTTTCTGTAATGTCTTCACAGTGGGAATTTGGATTAGAGAGAGAGAGAGGCAGTAAGTCTTTATCACTGCCAATTTCTGTTGACAGAGCTTTCGTTCCATTGTTGTTTCCACATCAGGACTGTCATGAGGACAGATGTAGCTAATTAATCCTTATCAGTTCTGATTCAATTAAAACATTCCTGGAAATGTCTCAGTGTCTGCTTGAATTGTCCTTATGGAAACCTTGTTGTTAGAAAGGTCAAAATTCTTGTTAAATACAAACAGCGACTTTTAAGTCGACAGACATTTCCCAGGGCGGGAGAAGGATTGTATTTACCAATTGATTTAAATGAGAAGACAAAATATCACTGAATGTAATTTTGAGAGGGAGGAGGAGAATTTTGCTTTTTAGGTTCAGCTTTTAAGAGGAGATGATGAGAAGAGATATCTGGTAAGCATTCAAGAGTGAAATAATATTGCTATATCACCACATCGCTTTCAACCAATCAGGCTATTGATTTGTTCAGCTTGAGAATGAGAACTCATTCAACTATATGTTATCTTAGTAAAGTAGTATTTTATGGTGGTCCATGTATAAAATATTAACTAGTGACATATTTGATGTTTGTGTAGGAGAAGCAGATCGCTTTCTTATTTTTAATGTGTACTTTGTGTATTTTTAAGTTTTGTGTAACTGGAAAACTGAAAGACAACTTTAGAAGAGAAACCAGCTTTGTCTTTATTCTTCACAAGCAGAAAGTAGTACTAATCCAAATGGCAAACCAGTAACTAAATATACAGACCGATATTCTAAATCTCATCTCAAAGGGGAGGCAAGTTTGCTTCTTGTTTAGTTAGAAAGTAACTGAAATGCAAAAAAGGAAGACTTAATAAAGCACTGCATTGGGTCTGTAAGTGTTCTAAACTTAAAATGTATTACAATGAGCTCTTTAGGTGGAAACTTCTGGTGAAGCAGTCTCATATTATCTTGATTTTCTTGCTGCTCATTGGCTTTATAGTCTCCATTGGAAATAAGGACTCTAAACTTAATTTTTCTGAATATCTTGGATCTTTTATGGGTAATCATGGATTTTAGTTGCCAGTTATGAGCATCTAATTGAACAAAATTAGTGGAATAAAATTTTGTGAATGTCAAGTTCATCATAACTAAATATAGGCCCACCTAAGCATCTTTTTTTTTTTTTGAGAGGTTTTTGCTATAGGGCATGTGCGCTCACCAGACAGAGAGAGACAGAGAGATAAAAAGCGAGAAATCACACCCCAGGAGGGATGGGCATGCTGCAATCCCTTCTCCTCCATTCTCCTCTCAGGAACTTGGGCATGCATGCACACGTGCCTGGCATGACTTTAAGCCACTGGGTCCGGGACTCGAACCGTAGTCAACTACATGGGAGTCCAGCGACATAGCCATTATGCTAACTGCTGGTCCCGCACCTAAGTATCTTTGACAACTTAATTAACCATCTGAGTTTAAGGAAAATCTAATTTTTAAATTTTTTCATTGATTTTCTTTCATGAGTGAGAGATACAAAGAGAAAGTGTGAGAGGGAGAGGGACAGATACACCTAACAGGGTCTTCATAACACAATCCAACATCAGCTCCAGCCAGAGAGGATCATGAGAATGAGCACATGGCCCAGACATATACCAGGAAACCTTGAGATGCAAACCGAAGACATCCCATATGACTTTAGCATCACAGAGTGTTGCATTATTAATGTGCCGCATTGGCTGCCAAAGATAATTTAATTTTTAATGTAAGAGTATGTTTACCTATAGATGAGATTAATGCTTCTGTTCTTGAGTAAACTAGAAAAAGACTTCAAGTCTTTTAATTTATTACTAAACACAGGTGACCAATCAGTGGTAAATAAATCTGATTTTGTATTTTATTTTTGTTTGCTTGAGGCCATGTAAACTAGCTGGACAGAGACAGAGAGAGAGTAAGAGAGAAAAAGTGAGAAAGCACCTTCGTAGGGGATGGTCATGCTGCAATCCCTTCTCCATCTCTCTTTTCAGGATTATGGGCACAGACACACATTTACTTGGTGTGTTTTTCAAATGTTGGGTCTGGAACTTGAATTGTGTGGTGGGCAAGTGAGATCCCGTTTCCTCAGCCACCACACCACTGGTGTGGCCATTTGTCTGATTTCCAACGAGAAGGGATGTGACAGCTGGGAGAATCAAGTTGGCAGCCAGTAACTTCTTGCAGAGATTGATCTTCCACAATTGTATAAGAATATGTTTTAATGCACTTCTTTAAAATAGGGGTAAACTGATCTTGTAACACATTCAGAGCTGACAATCCTTAGACCGTTGACTTTGTGAAAAAGAGAATAGATCTGAAAGAAGACTTATTTTGAATATAATTTATGAATTGCTGCCACTGCATTGAAAATGTACATCTCTTTTTATGATCATGGTTGCCAGAGTATTTTGGTCCTATGAATTCATGAAATGATGAAAGGAACAATTTCAATCGTTGCATTGGTGAATCTCCACCCTCATTTCATTGAGAGAGATGAAATATGTGGAGATACAGATAATCATTCAAAAATTATAAAAAAAGAACCTAAAGGTCAAATTACCATCATATGCTGGATTCATTATCTTTTAAAGTCACAGCCATTCTTCTGATCATGATTTATGATAAGCTGATTGAACAATATGTGCAAGAATGACTTTTACTAGGATATGATAAGCTTTTCACATATTAATATGGCTTAATTTTGAGCAAAGCTGTTGACTTGTTCCTTACAATTCAAATGATTTTGTCTTTAAGATTGAAATGAAATCCTTGCTATGCTTCCTTCTTGTGTCAGAAATTGTGACAGAAATACAGAGAAATGGGGAAAGGAGAAGACTAATAACTATTTGTTTTTCTTAACCATAACATTTTAATTTTTGTGTGTGTTGCATCAGTTTTGTACAATTGATTATTATAATCTCCACTTACCCAAGAGAGAGTTTTGTTCTTCAAGGATAGATGTCTTTGTCTAATTTGCCTTGAAGATATTTATACAAGTTGTCATCAATGAATTTTAATGCAAACTTGAATGAAATATGTTTGAATAAGTTTGCAAGGCAATGAAAAATAAACCTTCCCCCCGCCCCAGAGCAGTGTTACACTGATTAAGATGATTTTTTTCAAGTAAATTTATGCTGGCTATATAAGCATTAGTCTGTTTTGCTATTTAATTATCAAAACTTTTTCAAGAAAATTTGAAACAAGTTCTGTTATCCTATAGGAAAATATTACAGCCAAATATATCCTATATCTAAAGTAAGGACTTTAACTTTTAAGTATAATTTTAGGGAGAGAAATATGTTCCATGTGGCCTCACATCTGCCTTTGGCTTTGCCATTCAATCGCTCTCATTATATTAGGTTATTGTATTAGGTTGCCAGAAAAGTCTTGACGTGTTTTTTTTTTTTTTTTTTTTACATTTTCCTATGCAAAAATATGTCATGACTTTCTTGACAACCCAATAAAAAGTATTGTGCAGTACTTTAAAATTTCGAATCTCTAGGAATTACTTGGAGATGTTATAAAAATGCCAATCAGGGGCCAGCCAGTGGTGTGAACCTTAAGATACTAGATCCTATATGGTCAACTATGCAGTTTAAGTCCTGGACCCTGCAGTTTGAAAATCATGTTCGGTGCATGTGTGTGTGTGTGTGTGTGTGTGTGTGTACCTCCTCTTACTGAGAGAATGGTGGAGGGATTGTATTGTGGCTATCCCCCAGGGTGGGTGATTTCTCACTTTCCCCTCCTCTTTGTCTCTCTCTCTCTGATGAATGCCCATGCACTATAGCAAAAACAAACAAACAAAAATGCAGATCAGGCTCCATATCCAAAATTCAGATTATTCATGGAATCTGTGTTAAAAGCAATCATCTCAGGTATTTCTGATGCTGTTGACCCAAGAAGCACTTTTGAGATAGATGATTATAATGGATATTTAAGGGAAACCATGTAAAAGTACGACTCATATTCTTCAACCAACTATTAGTAGTTTCCCTAATTGAGTTCTTGATCATATACTGTATCTTATAAAGTAATCAATATCTTCTGGCTTACAACCTAAATGTACCTGCAGGTATATCTTAAAGAACAAAATGTTATTTTTGCCTGCAATCCTTATGATATTCTGCTTTCTGTATAGATTTTGTTTTACATTGCACTATATAGGGACCAACTCACTTATAGGTTTTTTTGAACACTATAAATATATTTATCATCAATGAGAGAGTTTTCCACATATCTAAGAATTTTTATTTTGGAGGGGGGAGATTTTATATAGGGCACATGCATTCATCAGAGAGACAGAAAGAGAGATATCACCCCCAGGGGAGGGATGGGTGATCACTCACATTCTCTTCTCCATTCTCCTCTTGGGATTTTGGGCATGCATGCACATGCGCCTAGAGTGAGTTGTAAGCTGCTGGGTCTGACACTTGAACCATGGTCAACTACGTGTCGACATAACCATTACACCATCTGTTGGCCCCTTGCTAACAACTTCTAAACTCTTGTTTTACAAAACAAAATGAAACACAAAGAGTTTGCATTATACAGATTGGAGACCTTCTAGTTCCAGCAGCATTCCACCTGACTTTTCCCCTTTTTCCATGAAGATAAAAGTGCTAAAATTTTAAAGGCATTCCCACTCCACAAACTACTTTTCAAGCATCATCTTATTGTTTCTCAAAACAGAATTATGTATGAGGAAAGTTAAAATTCAAGATTAACTAGCTAGGATAGCTTCATGTGGATGTTATGATCTTTCAAGAAATTCTATGCTTTCCTAATAACACGTTGCCCTCATTAAACTAAAGGGCAACTATTTTCATGGCAGACTGGTCCTAAATTTTTGCTACATGAGGATCTCAGAAAAAAATAACTTGAAGAATCAAAAAACTCAAATGAAAATTAAGAATGAGAATTGAGATGAGCCTTATAGTAACGATATACTGGGTATTTTTATTTAGTGGCGGTAAAATAACATTATCAACTGGGTAGCCTTAGTATTGTAATGTGTCTTTATAATAATGCATCAAATTACAGATGTGATCTTTGTATCACTAGAAGAAGTACAATGAAGATGTTTGCATTAAATTCAGAAATCTAATACAAACAATTTAAGGTAATTTATGACACAGAGCCTCAGCTGCCACTAACTCTTACTGGTAATGAGAAGGTCATTGATATCCTGAGGCTACTCCTCTCTGATATGATTGGTCCTGGCAAGTGGATGGTGCATTGTCTCACCCATTTTCCTTCACCAGGAAAGTGAAACATAAAGGTCTTTACCAATTTGTCTATGCAGATATTTTGAGAAGGTAACTAGAGTTGGAGGTTAGAGTCAAACTGATGATGAGGAACAATTTGTTCATTCTAATTTCCAAATTTCCCCTAAAAGTAAATATGATTTTCTTCACTTTATAGGTGGAGTAACTAAGAGCCATAGAGATTAAAGACCTTGAATCTACATTCAGGTATTTAGAAAAGGTTTCTAACAATTGGTACGCTGAGATTCTTTAAAAGTTGCGATAGTAGTTACCAAGGCATTGTGAAGGTCACTGGTAGCATGTAAAGGATTAGGAAGTCTTTTTAAGCAATGTGTAGGATTTCATACTTCATTGTACAGTTGTCATATCTGTATTCTATAGAAGTTCCTCTGGTTTTAGGGGAAGATGGATTAAAGGAAGAAAAAAGATTCCATAAGATAGATAGATATGGTGGGGAGTAGAGAGAAAAAAAGAAAATGTGATGAAAAAAGTAGGCCATGGTGGCTATTTACAAGTGTTAAGAGAGGAAGAAAAAGAAAAAAAATGACTGAAGATTTTTGTTAAGGCCAATGTGGAGATGTTCGTACTGTAAACATAATAAACAGGGCAAACAGGAAGACAGAAGCTTAGAAGATCAAGATATAAAAGAAGAGTAGTTTCTGAAAGTAATGTGTTCAAGGGGCTATAGAAATTTATGGTAGAGATGTCATCTAGGCTGTTAAAATGAATTGGAGCTTCTTAAAAGGCACACCAAAAATCATTTGTTTTACTACTACTAATAATGTATTATTTAAAATATATCCTGTTGTAGCTTATTAAAAAGTCTTAAGCTGGACCATTCTACATGGAACAAATTCAACTAAAAGTTGCTCCTAATAAAGCTTAGTTCAAATAAATCCAATAGAACTTTATGAAATTATGAAAATGTTTTATATGCATTGCCTAATAAGGTAACCAATCTCCATATGTGTTTACTGGGCATTTGATATCGTGGCTGATGCAACTGGAAACTAAATTTTAAATGTTTAATTTTAACTACTTTAAATAGCCATCTATTCCATAGTGTACATATGCCACATTTTTTCAGTCTACTCATTTATTTTAGGACATTTGAGTTGATTCCACAGCTTAGCATTTTAAGTAATGCTGCAATAAACATGGATGTGGAACTGTTTTTCCTACTGAGGCTTTTCCTATCCTCTGGGTAGATACCTAAGAGTGGAATTATTGGATTGTATCATAGTTCTATTTGTAGGTTTCTGAGGAAATAAAAAAAATGTATACTGTAAAGATTTATAGTGATTAAATATAAACAAAATATATAGTCATCTATTGCTAAAGACGACTGAGATAGAATGGATCTCTATATTTCCATCTGAAACAGAGTACATTACTTAAAGTTTGAAGATTATAACACTATTGGGAATGATTTCACAAAACACCTTACTTGTAAAGAAAATGGGGAAAAAAGTGAGAAATTAAGTGTTGCATATTCTTTTAGCTGCACATTTTCCATTGATGTGATCAAAACAAATGTTCACTATTTAAAATTCATAAATCATGTTATAAATCTAAGTAGGTTGCAGTTTTATTTTCTTGGTTTCACTATAATGAAGATAATTTTTCAAAGATGAGCCCAACTCAATTACTGATGGAACGAGGGCCTATTTTATAGTGATATTACACAGAGCTCTAAGAGAAGGTAGCAATTTAGGAGTACTACATTGTGAATGCTGAGGATGCAATGAGTTTCCTATCTAGCATAAAACTTTATTTTTTTGATTGACTGCAGATTAAATACATTCTTTTAGTGGGTTAGAGTAGAATTATATAGGCGTTTAATTTTCAGTAGAATATTAACAGAGGAAATTAATTATGAAGATGTACCTAATCTCCTTTCAATTTCACCTTTAGTAATTAAAAAATATAGTGTAATGGAATGCTGACATATGAGTATAAAGATTTATCCTTAATTTCTGATGTTCTTTTGTTATAAAATTTATAGTCAATCCTCCAGAACTAATTAATAACATTTGGGCTTAAGATCTATAGCTGGCAGAGTGTTTTTTTTTTTTTTTTCTCTTCACTCTGGCCTTGATATTGCTTCCTCATTATGGAGCGGTGGGAGCTATTATTCAGTAATGAAAGCAAGGCCTTCTATTTAAGACACATTTGAATTTGACATTTGGAGCGATTTTGTATTAGGTTAGTGGATTTAGGCCAATTATTTCCTTGCAAGTTTATTTTGAGGTTTACTATATATGAGTATGTATCTACTGAAAATTTTCGCATGTTGCATTCACTACATTTTTCACTTTGAGTTTCTCTGAAGTAGAGCAAGAACTTAAAGCAATGTTGGGAGTAATGTGAGTGCAGAAACATCTACATTTTGAAATTTTCTATCATGTCCAATGCTATAGTATTTTCTACTAGTTTAAGTTTTTAAATAAAGTAGATCTAATTTCATAGCATGCTCATCAATTTATGTAAATTTTATTAAATTGCAAAGTTACAATAATAAGTAAAACTGTCAAAACCCTACTGGGAACTGATACAGGGGAACTTACTACGAATACAAAACGTCTAGCAGACACATAGGCCTCAGATGCACTTGTGGGATAACCATATAATTTATCACCCAAGTTTAGATACTTTTGAGAGTGAAAGAGGGCATAAGTAAAACTGGACTGAGAAATTTGTGACTTATGGTTGGTTACCTTAACTGGTGAGTATGCTAGTAACCATGGTGTTTGGATGCTTTGGACATAAGTTCAAATGTTTTAAATAAAGAATAGAATATCAGGGGCCTGCTAGCAGGTGGCGTGGTGGTTAAGGGCGCTAAACTCTGACATGGCCAAACATAGTCAGTCGAGTACCAGACCTGGCAGCTTGTTTTCTCACTTTCTCTTTCTCTCTCTCACTCTGTTCTCTCTGGTCAAATTAAAATAAATAAATAAATATAATTAAATAAAAAAAATTAAAAATAGAATATAATTGGTTAATCAAGGTAGTTGATTCATTGGAGATTAAGAGAACTTGCACTGTAACTTTGTATGACTTACTAAGTTCATATTTTAAGTTCATATTTATTAACCTTATATCATTAGCCAGACACCAAGCTAAACACGTACATGAACGATATCCTTAATTCTTACAAGTTTAGAGAACAGATTATTTTAATTTTCATTTTGCAGATGAGGAAACTAAAATTTAAGACTTAATCATTGTACAATTATTTATTTATTTATTTTTGGAGAAGTTTTTACTATAGGCACATGTGCTCGCCAGAAAGACAGAGAGAGACAGAGAGACAGAAAGTGAGAAATCACCCCCTCAGGGGGGATGGCCACGCTGCACTCCCTTCTTGTCTTCTTGGGCATGCACACACACATGCCCAGCATAAGTTTTAAGCCACTGGGTCTGGGACTTGAACCGCAGTCGACTACATGGGATTCCAGAGACATAGCCATTACGCTAACTGCTGGTCCTGATCATTGTACAATTTGATAAATTCTATTTATCTCAGTATTTGCCAAACCCTATGCTAAATGCTTATGTGCATTGTCTCTTTTAAACCACAGAGAGAGAGAGAGAGATCTACAAATTAGTAGTATTAGTTTGGTATTCCTCAATGTTTAGTTAAATGAGATTATTATGGACTAAGGCCACAGGCATCAAAAAGGAAGACTAAATGTAATCCTAGAGGGATGAAGATCATGAACCTTAAAATGATGAAAGCATCAGGGAAAATTAAGTAAATGTATCATGTCTTTATAAAATTATTAGAGGTTGGGAACCAGCAGTTAGTGTAATGGCTATGTTGCTGGACTCCCATGACGTCCACAGCGGTTCACGTCCCGGACCCGGTGGCTTAAAACTCATGCCGGGCGCACGTGTGTGTATGCCCAAGATCCCGAGAGGAGAATGGAGGAGAAGGGATTGCGGCATGGCCATCTCTCCTGGAGGGTGATTTCTCGCTTTCTGTCTCTACGTCTCTCTCTGTCTGTCTGGCGAGCGCCTATAGCGAAAAAACCTCTCCAAAAAAAATAAAAAAATAAAAAAAATTATTAGAGGTTTAATCATTACTGAGGAGACCTACCATAGACATAATTGCTTATTAGATGATGCTAAAACTACCAGCAGATAAAACTCTGCTCACTAAAATTAATAACCAAAGGGTTTAAAACTTAAAGCTTATAGAGTATTATCATGACTAATTGGAAGAGATGGTATGTACTAATACTAAGGTGTGTGATTAGAGATAAGTATTCTCATAGGGCCAGTATGTGGCATAGTGGTTAAGGCGCTAGACTCCTATGTGGCTGACCGTGATTTGATTCCCAGATCTAGCAGCTTGCTTTCTTGCTTCCCCCACCCCCACCCCTCTCTGGTGAGCAAATAAAAAACAATATTAATAAATAAAAGAAAGAATTCTTAAAAAAGAATTCAATTAACTGTTTTCAATTAACTCTGAGACAGGAATGTAACTCTTAACTATGTTTACCTTATAGTGTTATCATGAAGATAAACTGATTCAGCATTTTAAACATTTCAAAGTGTAGAATTTCTCATACAGAGTTATAATTATTTGTTTATATATCTTCCCTCTCAAGTTCTAATTTCTTTAAGGGCATGGACTAACAACATGTTGTTCAATTTTGCATCTTCAATACCTAGTAGAGGACTTGGTACATATAAAGTGATGATTTATTCTTTTTATTGTTGTTGTTTATTCATTTATTTATTTCATACATTTGAGAGAGAGAGAGAGAAAGTGAGAGTGAGAAAGAGAGATGTAAAGACAGAGAGGCCTCCTTGACAGGGTTTTCACACCATGATCCTGCCCCTGGCCCTGCACTCGGCTGTGATCATGGACCTATCAGCAGGTTTGCCAGGATTGCTGAGGTACGCCCAGGATGAGAACTCAGAACTCCCCACACGGTCTCCAGCACCATGCAGCAGCACCCCCATTGTCTGCATTATAGCCACCAGGCCTGATGATTTTCTTTGTGCCAAATGCCTATACAAATGCAGTGAAATGAGTCATGAGCCCAAAAGTGCTTTTGAACATAACGAACATTAGAAAAACATACATTACAGTTATTCAGCTCCAAGGTTGAACCTACTACTAAATAAACCCAATTTACTAAGATGTAATGTAACTGAGTAACATATACATCGCTTTCCTGCTTAATCTGGGAAATCTCAAATGTTCATTTTTCTTTTATTTTCCTGAACTGTTTTTCTCATTCATTCTAACTTGTATTTTTGGAGCTAATTGAGCCTGCTTTTAAAGAGACTATATTCTACTTGTCTGAAGGTGAACTAAAAATATTTCTTAGCCCTGAAGCCTGGTGCTGACTCACTGAGCTTGTCCAAATGTGACCAAATGTAGAATGAGAGCAAATTGGAAAGATCTGACTTATTCATATGCGTTTCTGTACTTCAAGAAGAGGAGTACCGAGGAAGTAAAATATAGCGAGCAAATTAAGGTAGAAAAATGCATCTTATTTCTACCTCAGCTAAATCCTTTTCATAACACTTTTTCTTAAATGCATGTTCTTGTGCCTTAGTCTAAACTCTGCAACTGACAAATGACAGGGCTTGCAGATGACTCAAAAACCATGAACCGTCTGTGGCTAAGCAAATTTGGTACAAGGACTTTCAATAATCAGATTTCTGACCTATGAATTCTTCCCTGAGCCCTGCACATGCACACACCAAGGAAAACTCCTCCAAGTGGTTTTAGCACACATTAGTAGCTTCTTAAATTTTGAGATAGAGAAATTTTAGGCTCAACATTCTTTTTTTTTTTATTTGTTATTTTAATATTACATTTAATCACATATATCTGTACAGTTTATAACATTTCCTAAATCTTTCCTAGTATGAGAAAGAAACATACTAATGGGTAAAAAATACATTTGTCTAGGAAAGCTAAGTAATACTAAAAAGATAAATTTTAGAACTATCAAAAGTCTGGGTCTAACTGCTACCTTCAGCAG
>NW_006159547.1:1300776-1318260 GCF_000334495.1 Tupaia belangeri chinensis | reverse complement strand
ATTTCACTTGATAAATATTTAGAGAGTGAGAAATCAGGTCTTTTATTATAATGTTCTTCCATCATTCCCACTGCAATAATGACGCAGCTCTAAAGTCACATTTAATTATTTAATTTCCTTGTTCTTTACATCTTGAAAGATGAGCCTTTATTTGGAAAGTTACTAGATAAGTGAGCATGATCAGTTAGATAAAATCTGTCTCTTGGAATGCTATTGTGAGAGCCTGGGAGTATAAGCCTTTTGGGAAGGTCAATATATGCCCTGGAGATGCTTATAATAAGCCCACATGAGCAATACTATTTAAGTACATTCCTTGAAGGTATATGTGATCTAAAAGAGTTAATAAAGCTTTCAGATATGTCAGGTCTCCCGTAGTGGTTATGAGCTAGGCTCTGGATTCAAATTACAAATGTTAGAACCCTGCTCTGTCTCTTCTCTGTTGTCAGAGCCTTAAGTAATGTCCTCATTTGTAAAATTAGACCGAGAGTACCTGTAACATAGTTTTATAAATGTTAAATGAAATAATGAATATAAAATGCACACCATAGGAACTGGCATGTAGTACACGCACAGTAAATGCTAGCTGTGGTTGTCATTGTTACATTTCGCCTCCTTCTCCTGCATCTTTCTTTTTTAAAGTAGTGGTGGTGCTAGTTGGGGTGGTAGTGGTGAGAGCAGTGGTGGGATGTGACTAGAAAGAACTCTCGATAGAAGATGTGTAAGACCTGGTAACCAGGATGAGCAGGACACTGCAATAATGTGAAATCCACTCACTTACGAATGATATACAACTGCAAGCATTAATCTGACAAGTCTCTTTTTGAAACACAGTCAAGAAGACCAAAGGCTACTGCATAAAGACTAAGACGTCCCCAGGAATCTAACTTGGCATGTATAACAGGATGGTATCGAATCAATTTGAAATATAGTAGCATTAGGCTGATACCCTATTTTTATGAATTCCTATGGCATTTTAAAAGGGAGGTTAATACTTTAGTGTTTTGCATTTTAAGTGGTACATATTTATATATCAAACTGATGACTATACAAATATATCTCTATAAATATAAATCTGGATGCACGTATGTATATCTGTCTTTATCTATCTGTCTATCTGTTGTCTGTCATCCACCTATCATCTCTCTATCTCTACCAGATAAAGAGCCTTAGAAAATAAGCTTCCCATGTTACACTGTACAGGTGATGGCTCTTTAGATAATTTGGGGATAAATTGACTTCTTTGACTTTCACATTTTTCAACTTTTTTGTAACACACTTGAAGTTATTTAATTCTAGAATACTCCAAGAGGAGTATGGGGCTCTCAAATCAAAAATTAAGCAGAAGACTCTAATTAAAAGGATGCATTTAATTTAGGAACATCAGTGCTTACACATATTCCAGTTGGTTCAAGAATGTAACATGAAGTTTACAAAAATGGAATTACTTATCCTCTGAGTTTAACTAAATGCAAGTTTGTTTTACTTATCTTAATTTTTATGAATTTTTATTAATAATAGTCTATATAAAAAAGAAGAAAAAGAATATTTTAAAATGCATAGTTATTATAGTGAAGTATCTTTCTAAAAATTTAAAAATGTTAGATATTTTATACTGATTTATAAATGTGATAATGATTTTCTAACTCCCTGACATATTCTTCTTTTTTTTTTTTTTTTGAGAGATATTTGCTATAGGGCGCATGCGCTCACCAGACAGACAGAGAGAGACAGAGAGACAGAAAGCAAGAAATCACCCTTCAGGGGGGATGGCCATGCCACAATCCCTTCTCCTCCATTCTCCTCTCGGGATCTTTGGCATGCATGCACACGCGCCAGGCGTGAGTTCAAACCACTGGGTCCAGGATGCGAACCACTGTCGACTACGTGGGAGTCCAGCGACATAGCCATTACGCTAACTGCTGGTCCTCCTGACATATTCTTAAGTACTAATAATCACATAGTAATGCTTAAACACACTTTTATGCATATTATTAGTCAGTATTCAAATACCTCTGTTAAGGCAATCATCTGCAGCCCAACTTTATAAATAAAGAAATGGAAGAAATGTTGTTTATATTTTGGCCAATGACAATTAAAAATAAATATTCATGACATGTTGAAGTGGAAAGAGTAGAAAATCTGGATGAAACTTTTAAGATGTATTTAAAATTTTTAAAAATTTATTCACGTCAGAGTGAATATGTGTGTGCATGTGACAGTGAGAGAGAGAGAGAGTGAGAGAGAAGCACTTCTTGAGGATTGCTCACACCATGATCCCTTTCCTCCAGTTCTTCGGTCCTTTGGATCCTGGGCACTCACTCACATGTCTGGTGTGTTTCAGGGTGATCAGGCTGGGGATTCCAAACACCATCCACATGTGGAATCCAGTTTCTCATTAGCAGTGCTTTATCACCATGCCACAGAGTTGGCCCCTGGATGGAAACTCTAGGTCCAGTAATTAAAAATTATTTGACTTGAGCATTTATTAAACATATCTGATGCTGATGGTTTCCTTACCTCTTTAATTATTACATTTGAACTCACCTTAAGGAATGTTGTAAGACTCAAATGAAATAATGTAAAAGCAATTTTCAAAGAATCCTGCATATAATATAGTGCTTAATAATACAATCTGTCCTTCCTTCACATGCTCATCAAGAGTACTATTAATTGTTACTTTTTAGGGAATTTTTTTATGTGTAAAGAAGACTTGCATTTGGGACCAGCAGTTAGCGTAATGACTATGTCGCTGGACTCTCACGTAGTCGACAGTAGTTTGCGTCCCGGTGGCTTAAATTCACGCCGGGAGAGTGTGCATGCATGCCCGAGATCCCGAGAGGAGAATGGAGGAGAAGGGATTGTGGTGTGGCCATCCTTCCGGAGGGGGGGTGATTTCTCTCTTTCTATCTCTCTGTCTCTGTCTGTCTGGCGCACACATGCGCCCTTATAGCAAAAATCTCTTCAAAAAAAAAAAAGAAGACTTGCATTTGACCACAAAAGGTTGGTGGTGGGAACCAGCAGTTAGCGTAATGGCTATGTCGCTGGACTCCCACGTAGTCGACCGCAGTTTGTGTCCTGGACCCGGTGGCTTAAAACTCACGCCGGGCGCGTGTGCGTGCGTGCCCAAGATCCCGAGAGGAGAATGGAGGAGAAGGGATTGCGGCATGACCATCCCCCCTGGGGGGTGATTTCTCGCTTTCTGTCTCTATGTCTCTGTCTGTCTGTCTGGCGAACGCACGCGCCCTACAGTGAAAATCTCTCAAAAAAAAAAAAAAAAAAAAGTTGGTGGTGTGGTGGTAGCCAGGGCAGGTATCTTACTTCTATTGTTAGTCTATTGTATTATTTTAAGTTAAATTGCTATTAGTACTGGGACCAGTAGTTAGCATAATGACTATGCCGCTGGACTCCCATGTAGTCAACTGAGGTATGAGTCCTGGACCCGGTGGCTTAAACTCATTCCGGGCGCATGTGCGTGTGTGCCTAAGATCCCAAGAGGAGAATGGAGGAGAAGAAATTGTGGCGTGGCCATTCCCTCCCCACCCCCGAAGGGGTGATTTCTTGCTTTCTATCTCTTTGTCTCTCTCTGTCTTTCTTGCCTTATAGCAAAATAAATAAATAAATAAATAAACCAAAACAAACAAACAAACAAACAAAACTCTCCAAAAAATGGGTTTTATAGATTACTCCAGTATCTCCTAGTGCATCTTCAATTTTCAGGTTTTAAAACTCTTCTGAGATAGCTTATTCCTCAAAATTGTAATACCTTGTGTTTGTTTATATAACACTTTTCAAAGTTGTCAGCAAACAGTGCTTTAATTGATCTTCCACAATTCTCATGAGATAATAGTGAGAAGTATCACTATGCTTCTTTTATATATTCTGAAAATACTTAGTAGATATAGAACTTATTAAAGCTTAAACAGAAACTAAGTGGTTTTCAAGAGATTATAATGAAAATGTATACATCCAAGAAAATGGAATCATTTTTCAGTTTCATACACATAATAATTTTGAAGATATTTGATATGTATTGAAACCAGTAGAAAAATCCATGTATGACTGATTTGGGTACAGTAGGGTCTTCTAGGTCCCAATCAGTTGTTCTCGAGGATGTCTGCTCAAGTTTTCTAAACTTAGTAGATGAACATCGTGATTTGCAATTTCCATGTGTTTCCACTGAAGTATTTATGACTCTATTTTCAGAGGTAGGAAAAGTTTTTATATTCTTCTCATATTTTCAGACTATTATGGGGCATGACTCTATTACCTGGAATAGAAATTTTTAAAGCTAATATTTTTCAGTATAACTGATAAGATTTATTACAAGACGTGAATCAGGCTGTTTGAATATAGAAACAAACTATCCCCAGCAAGCAAATTATTATGTTAAGGAAGAGCTTTAAATCTGTAGAATAAAGATATTTTGAGATTGGTCAACTCAGTCCTAGGGCTTTTTGTTATACTTTATAGTGTCTATAATGCTAGTCTTTAGTCAGAGAGGCTTCTAAGATTGAAATGAATGTTCAAAAAATAGCAGTTTGAAAAAAATAGGCAGCATTATGTTTTGTTTCTACTTTATTTTAAAAGGAATATATTGATATGATCAATAGGCAGTGTTATGTTTTGTTTCTACTTTATTCTAAGATGAATATATTGATATGAGCAAAATCTAAATTGCCCAGGAATTGAATGTTACCAAATACAATAATTATCAAAATGTGTTGATTAAAATGTATTGCTACACTCGCATGTATGCGCTTTTTAGGATGAGATTTGGTTCAGTGTGAATACTGTTTTTTTTTTCTTTTTTTGAATATTTGGTTTTGAGGTTGAAAAATCATTAGGAAAAACTTGTTAAAGAAACACTTTTAATAGGATGAGTGCTGAGTTTATAGTGAGTGTGCAGAGTTATAGGAAGGCTATAGGATGTCATTTCAGGTATTCAGAAAATTGCAAATTTTGTTCTATGCCAGAATATATTACCATCCATAAGCAATTTTGATAAGAAGAATCAGAACCATAATTAGAACCATCAATCTCTGTCAGTAAATATATGTGACTTCTGATAAATGCTTACTTAGCACTGTACTATGTGCTGAAGGTTATTGGATAATGGAGTGTTCATATAAAAACCCTAACAATTGCCTGGCCAGCCAAGGTGGCACAGCAGTGATGTGATACTCTGTGATGCTTCCATATGGAAAGGTTCACTGTTCACGTCCCAAGCTCTGCCTGTACATGCACGTGACTGTGATGCTGACTAGCCGAGGCAGAGAGATGGGTTCATCAGGGCTTGAGGATCCTATTGTAGGTGGCTGAATCTCTCTCTCTCAGAGAAACAGATAAATTTAAAACAAAATAGCCTTTAAACAACTGTCTATGGATTAAACTCTAATATAGGCATAAAATAGCACTGTATATGTGCAAGAGTGTGTGCACATAGCTGAGTGTATGCATGTATGGGTGGTATACTCACACATATACACACTACTAACACACATAAAAGAGATTTGGAGAGAGTGGGAAAGAAGAGGTGGAAATAAAATGTGTTCTAAGAATGAATATAACAAGGCAAATAGATTATGGAACAGTATAACACAACAGAGTAAAACATATGGGTGTTTTCAACAAACAAAACTATTAATATAACAAAGATCAAAGATACACAACATAATGTAATGTCCTTTGTTGAATATGATTAATATGAAAAAATTCTTGATTTGACTATCACACACTGCATGCACACTCTGAATAACCACATTGTATCCCACCGAAATGTACAATAATTAAATGTAAATAAGAAATTATACGATACAGAAATTAAAAATCAGAAAAAAAGAAAAGACAATGTACACTAAAAGTCTGGCATGCTGCTCACCAGTAAAGACTGTGGTCGCTAAGGGGACCAGAAGAAACTTCATTATAGTACAGGCCTTTAAGTTAATTCTTAAAAGATAATCAGATCTTGAATTGGGTCTGTTAGTATCATTTGGTACAATTCTAGCACAATACAGCATTTTCATTATAAGAGGTTACTCACAGTCAATAATGCTTTGTTGTTTTGGTTGTCTAGTTACATTTCTGGTGTTGGATTGAACTCTTTGTTCTCTTTATGCATGGCTAGTTGATTTATTACAAGGAGTAATTTGAATAGTTGCCTGGGTTTTATTTTTCATTTTTTCTTCTTCTATATTACCATTCCAGGTAAGCCTTATACATGATGGTAAATAAATATACACACTCCTTTTCTCACATATATTCAAACACGTTTATAATCCTTATTCTTGGTGTAAAATTCCCCAACGTAAAAATTATTTGAGCAGTGCATCTGGTTCTTGGAAAGTTTTTAAATTACTTTTCTATATTTGTGTTTTAAAGAAAAATTTCAGTAAAATTTTTAAGTTATTCGGGAGAACAATTCATTAGCAATAGAATTGATTGTGAGATTGAGCAAGAAAATAAGAAGAGAAAGGACAGTATATTTTTTGGGGAAGAAAAATAAAAATAATTCCTATAAAATTAATCTGGGTAAAAGAAAGTCTTCCATGAAGGGCCAGTGTAATCATGGACCCAAGCTCTCTCTTTCTCAGTCAATGCCATGCCAGGCATTTGATTTATTCCTCCTTAATCTCACTGCTGATGAAATGTAAAAAGGCCTCAGAGATAAGAGCAGGAAAACACATTGAGGAATTGCATCCTTGAAGGAAATATTTTTGTGGCAAAGATGCCACATTTTTTTCTGTTTTCAAAATGACAAAGAAAAATATCTCAGAGAATGATTTTAATTTTGATTATTTGTTTATTTTTTTATTGGAGAAATTGATTAAAAATGGAAAACTCCAGCCCATGGCCTTGTGAAAAAGGGAGCTAGATCCTACAAGGATGACCATGCAGTTTGAGTCTCGGACCCAGTGGTTTGAAAAAACCTGCTGAGCATGTATGTGTATGTCCCAAATCCCTAAAGGGTGGGAGAAATTGGGGAGCAGGGTTCTAAAGTGACTGTGTTTTGTGTAGGATCTTTTCATCCTCTTTTCCTCTAGTGAGCACATGTGCTCTCTGGCAATTAAGACAAACAAACAAAAAGACTGAAAACTCTAGCCTGCCATACTTAGAAATATCCAAGTTTTTGGTACCTGATAGCTGAATTTTTGTTTGCTTTCTATTTATAATTCCATCCGTGTATAGCGACTTATAATTTAGGATCCATGTCAAGCTCTAACTTGTAAGTAGTTACAGTGACCAAATGACACATAACTATATGTACATACTACTATGGTTTTCTATGTCTCCCACAAATTCATGCAATAGAGTTTGGTCATGACATGATTAAGAGAGTAAAAACTTAATCTGACTGTGAGATTAAGAGGTGGTGCCTTTGAGGGATGATTATGATTAAGGTCATCAGGATGTGAAACCCATAAGTGAATCCTAGTGGGTTTATAACAAGAACTAGACATGGATATACACAAGCTCTTTCAATATCATGCTCCATGTCATCTTGGACTCTGCAAGGTTTCCACCAACGAGAAGGTCCTCACCAAATATGGCCCCTTGACCTGGGACTCCAAAACCATGAGCTAAGTAAACCTCTATCCTTTTTTCTTTTCTTTCTTTCTTTTTTTTTTTTTTTTAAATTTTGCCAGAGAGAGCATGCTCTCAGTAGAGAGAGATACAGAGCAAGCCCCACTTATGGTGAATGGTCATGGAATGATCCCTTCTCCTTTCTTTGGTGAGTTTGGCCATGCTGGCACATGTGCCATTCTCTTCATTTGTAAAATTAAGAATGTATGGACTACAGAAAGTTTTCCTCATGATTAAAAGACTTGACACATGTACAAAGCTTAGAGCAGTGCTGTTTTTATATTGAAGTTTTCCTGTTAATGTACAATATTATGATGTTGAAAACAGACAATACTGAAGGAAACAGCTATTCTAATTGAGTAACTTTCTGTATTTCTACTCTACTACCACATTTCTTTAAAAGTCACTGCAATTTTAGAAGATGGACTTACATGAAAACATTGAACTGAATGTTCAAACACATGAGTTTGAGCAAAAGTAAGAGCTGAACTACCTCATATGATTGTATCCTGAAAACCTGGGTTATAATACAATGTCCTTTTTCCAGGGTTGGTTTCTCAGTACCTCTCTGCCTTTCTGTCACCTCAGGATCAAGGCCAGCACTCGCTAGTCTTTAGCCAGACTTTCTTCCTGTGTTTATTTATAGTGTATGGTATCTTCCTCTTGACCAGTTTTCCTAATAAATATATATAAGGTGCCAAGGGAGGGCTGAAGGTATTATATTTTATTAAAGATATTCACATAACAATAGAATTATTTTGAGAGTTTTATGCTATAGGACACATGCGCTCACCAGTAAGAGAGAGAGACAAGGAGCTAGAAAGCAAGAAATCACTCCCCAGGGGAGATGGCCACGCTGCAAACCCTGCTCCTCTGTTCTCCTCTCGGGATCTTGGGCATGCATGCACATGAGCCTGGCGTGAGTTTAAGCCACTGGGTCTGGGACTCGAACCACAGTTGACTACATGGGAGTCCAGTGACATAGCCATTACGCCAACTACTGGTCCCAACTATAGAAATATTAGTAACAACACAGAACAAGAAAGCAAATGCCAAAAAGATGCAGCCAGACAATTTGAGTTCTAATGTATAAAAGGGACTATAATAATATGGTAACTAGAGATTCCCTTGTATAACTCAGAGAGCAATTGAATACTTTATATTTAGTCTTTTTTTCAATATGTTTCCTTTTGTAAAGCTTGTATACTAAGTATTCCTATTCCCAGATGTTTTACTGTTTCTCCTTCTTGGCAGAATTACTAAAGGAAATAAGGATCAACTCACTTGGAGGTCAACCCCTTATCATATATCCTTGTATAATACACATTGGAGGTTTATTATTTAAGTATTTTAATGAAGAAAATTCTTCACTGAATAGGTCCTAAATAGGTCCTAGGTCTTCCTTCTAAGATTCTAATGGTCAACATGTTTATTTTAAAATAGTTGAAGATCCATAGTTACAAATGAAGTGTATCTTGGAATATTTTAGAGTAAAGGAAATTTTTGTCCTTTAAAATGATTATGCACCAGATAATTAAAGAACAAATAAGTAATTCCAAGAACTTGATTTGCATGAGAAACTTTACCTTGTTTTCTCAATTATGTTTCCTAGAAGCTATGGAATATCCTATGAGTAACAAACCTAAATATGCTCAGACAGCCTGTGTTGAGATATTACCAAAATTATGATGTGTAGAAAGTAATTATTGGATGAGTCATTCAGATCTATGAAAACAAGAGTTTACTAAGTCTTATAAAATTTACTGATTTGAATGGGGTTTATAATACAGAAATGGTTGCCTTTTTAAGTAATGAGGCCAAAAGTAATCTTTTCCCTAGAAAATACTGATGAAGCTAGCACTAGTGATAGCAAAGAGTACTTACTAATAAAATAAATCCAAAGCTTGAGGAAACTAAGAATTTTGTAAATTGATTCATCTTTTGCATTGACTATGTTAAATTTAGATACATTTCCAACCAGAAAAGTACTCCCAAATATTATTAAGGTTCGTTAATAATTCTTATAATATTATTTGTTTAGATGCACAGAGACAGATATATTTACCAGAAAAACAAAAACCAAAATATCAAAATCAGTATTTATCAAGTCAATGACCTTCCTGCTGGAAATATGGTAATGTGTGCTGGGGCTATTGAAAAAAATAAAGTTTCAAGGATCTCATGTTCTACATCTTATTGACAAAAGTTAAACATCTTATTGACAACATTTATAATAATACTATTTATCATACAAATAGATAGGTTGATTAAAGACTGTGTATATAAATAAGCTCTGGTATTGTTTAAATTCTGGTATCTACTAGGTATTTGAGAGTCAAAATGTTTAAATAGGGCTTCTATATGTGTGGATTTCATGATTACTTTGGGATTCTCTTTGGATCTTGTGTCTATGTGTGTATACGTTACTAAGATCCCAGGGACCAGCAGATGGCATAATGGTTATGTCTCTGAATTCCACATATTCGACTGCATTTTGAGTCCCAGTAGGGGGGACCAGAAGATGGCAAAATGCTTATGTAGCTGGATTCTCACGTAGTCAACCACAATTTGAGTCCTGGACCCCGTGGTTTAAAACTCATGATGGGTGCAAGTACCGAAGATCTTGAGAGCAGAATGGAGGAGAAGGGATTGCACTCTGGCCATCCCTCTCTACCCCCCACCTCCATGGGGGGTGATTTCTCTCTTTCTGTCTCTCTGTCTTTCTGGTGAGCACATATGCCCTAGAGCAAAAATCTCTCTTAAAAAAACAAGCAAACAAACAAACAAACAAACAAAGCTCACACTGTGTGCTCAAAATCCCAAGAAGAGAATGGAGGAGAAGGGATTGCAGTGTGGCCATGCCCTCCATGGTGGTTGATTTCACATTCTCTGTTTTTCTGTCTCTGGTGAGCACATACACCCTAGAGCAAAAATCTCCCTAAAAAAAAGAACCCCAGACACAAAAATAAAAAGTTATCTACTAATAATAATGAATATGGTAATGTCTTTGCACTGTATTCATGTTGAAAAAACCATGTTGTACACTGAAAAGATGTACAGTGATTAAATGTAAATTTAAAAATTGAATAAAAAGAGAAAAAAATATATTAGTATAAAAATATACGTATATGTATGCCCAAACTGAGAAGGCATTAAACCTTCATAATTAGATACATTTCTGTCTAAAAGGACTTCAGATTAAAGTCTCTTAGGAGACTTTGCCATTGTTTTTATAGTTAGAGTGAGTCATTTGAAAATAACAGGAAGATTATCTTTATTAAGGCAGGTTTAGGTAAGAATTAATCAGTTTATTCAGGTCCACTCTAAGGGAAGCATTGTGAAAGGTTATCTAAAAAAATGTCCTCTATTTTCCCTCTTCTCCAATTTAATTATTAAGAAGCTAACATGACTAATACATGGTTTCTTTATTTCTGAAGCATAAATACAGTTATAATTGTATTAATTTGATAAACTATAAAGTTAGAACACTCAATATTTTGATTAAAAACTTTAACCTTTTAGAAATATAGTAAAAATAAAACCATTATTTATCACTTGCCTTCTGCCTAATCACAACAGATTTAAGGTTGGCTCTGTTTTTATAAAAAGGATTTTGCTAATTTCTTTTCCATCATCAGATTGGAAGATTTATCTTCTGTAGCACTTATTTTTTTCTTTCTTGAGAATTAGATTTAATAACTGGAGACATTCAACTTTCTTCCAATAGTATTAGGAGATTGTTCATTTTCTGAAAGGATGTTTTGTTCTGAAGGACTAAGGATAAGAAAAAATTATAGCATCTTTTGACTAGAGCAAAATATAACCATTAACATTGTCCTTGTAGGATGCAAGCTGGGACTAATGAATGAAACAAGAGTTAAAGTAGAAAATGATAGCATTTAACTTTTTCTATATTAATAGAATACTAAAGTACAGATCTGATCTTATCACTGTCTTGCTTAGATCACCACTGATTTCTAAGATTCATAGTCCATAGCTAAACATTCAGATTCCTACATGATTTCTTTTTGTCTCATGTTCCTAGACCCATACTCGTTTACTTCTCCACCTGAAACTTTCAACTAACAATATAACTCACTGTTTCACAGTTCTGTCCCTTTTATTTCTTGATCCCCAAATGGTGTTCCTTCTGTAATTGGAATTTCGATCCATGTGAACCTTTTCCTGCCCTCTTATCTAAGTTAGATATGCCTCTTTCTGTGCTTCTATAAGCCTACCATATTTTTCTAACACCTCACTTATTACACCACGCTAGTATTAGCTTCTCTGTCTCCTCTCTTGTTTACTATATCAGCCTCTTTGAGAACAAAATATATGTCACACACATCTTTGTAGTCTCAGTATCCTATATGATGGTTGGAACACTATAGATATTAAAAAATATTATTGAAATGAACAAGAACTGAGAAAAGCTCTATTCTTTTTTATTTATTTTCTTTTTTTGGAGAGGTTTTTGCTATAGGGTGCGTGCGCTTGCCAGAAAGTCAGAGAGAGACAGAGAGAAAGCGAGAAATCAGTGATTTCTCCAATCCTTTATCCTCCATTCTCTTCTCGGGATCTTGGGCATGCACGCGCATACGCCCAGCGTGAGTTTAAGCCACCAGGTCCGGGACGTGAACTGCAGTCAACTACATGGGAGTCCAGCGACATAGCCATTACGCTGACTGCTGGTCCCAGAAAAGCTCAATTCTTAGTCCATGTTTATAATTTAATTTGTATTTACTCATTTTTCATTTTTCATTTTTTATTTTTGCTACAGAGTGCATATGCTCTTTGGAAATACAGAGACAGAGAGAGAGTGAATGTGAGGAATCACCCCACCAGGGTGAATGGCCTACTATTCCATTCTCCTCTTTGGATTTTAGGTACTTGCATACATGTGCTCATGATTTTCAAGCCACTGAGTCAGGAGTTCAAGTTGTGCAGTTGGCCATGTGGGATCCAGCTGCCTTAACCTCTAATCATCTGTTGCCCATCCCCAGCAAGTTTATAGTTTTGAACTTAAAAATGGTCTTATAAAAAAATGTCTCTAAGGTCATGTCCAAATCCTGAATTCAGCTAAAACCAAAATTCATAATGAAGCTAAACTGTTAAGCTTCTCAATGCAGTTTTTTTTTTTTTTTTGAGAGATTTTACCTGTAAGGCATGAGTGCTTGCTGGAGAGACAGAAGAGACAGAGAAACAGAAAGCGAGAAATCACCCCCCAGGGGGATGGCCATGCCACAACCCCTTCTCCATTCTCCTCTTGGGATTTTGGGCATGTACGCACACACACCCAGCATGAGTTTAAAGTCACTTGGTCCATGATTCCAACTGTGATTGTCTATGTGGGAGTACAGTGACGTAATCATCATGCCCATCTGCTGGTACTTCCATGCAGCTTTTGACTTGAGTCAACATGCTATGATGTTTAATTATCAGAGGGCAAGGAAAGTAAATCAAGTAACAGAAGTTTCACACTGCGCACCCTAGAAAGAGAATAGACTCTAACTCGCCCTTTCCACTCAGCTCACTGTGTTGATTTCTCCCTGTTTGTGAGAGACTCCTCTACACTTTCTACCCTGGAAATAGGGCACCAGTGAATTTTATAGAATTGTAACAAAACATACGCAAATGGAAAAAAGAAAGAAAAAAATCTGTGAATGGCCTTGATTAGACTTTCCTTCCCAGCTTACAGATTTCCCATTTTTCTTATGACTATTATTGTAACAGAATGCTTTGCTTTTCATTAAGTGGGTTCTTAAGGTAATGCTAACCATCTCTTTAAACTCTAAATCTATTTTTTTTCTTGATGGATCCTTTTTATTACATAATCTTTCCTCTCAAAATGAAATGTATATCTAACTTCAATAGGCAAACAATATGCATGGCAATATAAGAGAATGATAAGTGTTGATGTAGTGCTACTATATATGAAATTGACACTTGGAAAAGTTGCTTGTCCCAAATATTTAAGAACTCCAATATGAAACAGCAACTATAATCAAATTAAATATTAAGTTAAAAAATATAAGCTGAGAGACATAGCAATATCTTAAGAATAATTACTAGCTAGAATTTAGATAGCCCATAAATTTATATGTTCTGCAGAATTTTCAATCATTTCCATGGATTATTCAATAGACACATTTAGAAATAATTTATCTCTGTGTTTTAGAATTTTATATTCTTCCTCTTCCAAACAGATATCTTAATTGCACATAGTTTATATAAATAATTCACAACTTCCTAAATTTAGATTGTGCTGAATAAGCAAGGAAATGAACAAAATACCCCAAATAAGATAATCTGTTATCTTTCTGAGATGAATAGACTATTGTAATCATAAAAAGAATTCATTAAACATGTTCATGACCCTTGGTTGAGGACTTTCTTAGGGTTAATTCTGCAAAATCTTACCTACTTAAAGAAATGAGAAGAAGCACAAAATTACGAAGAAAATGGGTTTGATAAATTGGTATGGAAAATTGCTGTTTCATTGTAAGCCTTTTTTCCTTTATATCCTGCTTATATCAAAGACTTTTTGCAACAGAATTTGACCAATCAGGAATTTACTTTTGAAGTTATTTTTATTTTAAAAATACCTGTGATATAGACATCATTATCAATATTATTGTTATTACTGTATGGTGCCATTCATTTCAGAGCAACTTAGAGAGTCATACAGACATGATATATTCACACTAAATAATCAAAGAAATGGCAGTAGCTCTTTCATCATGATATAATATCAAATTTCAACACATACACAACCCATGCAGACCTATGAAGTCAGGGAATGAGCTCTGCAATTCTCATTTCAGTCTGCTGCAATTTTGATAGTACTTGCTTTTCGTTGACATAAATAGACACTTTTATAACAAGAGATGTTTTCTGTTCTTTTGAATGGGTGTTCCACCATCCCCCTCAGTAGAAACTGTCTTATCAAGAGATCTTAAATTCAATAATGATCTGCAAATTATATTTATTTGGCAATTTTGACAGATTTGTTTCTTAAAATCATGTCAGATCAAAGCCATTTCAAGATCTTTAGATCAAAAAACTTTTACTGAAATAACCTTAAAGGACTGATTTAAACTGACAAGAGAAATAAAATTGCAAGTTAAGGTTGTCATTTCCAGGCACTCAGCAAGTTCTGGAGAAATTTTTGAGTTCTAAAGAGTTCCTGAAAAGCAAATCATAAATGACCTTTTGTATTAGGACTCATTTGATTTTTTCTATCATTGTCCCTTGTAAATAGACTATTCCATATCTTTGGGTTTCCTAAAAGCTCTCTCTCTCTCTTTTTTTAAAGTTGTCACTATGTAGAGCGAATAAGTATTTATCAGGTACATGTTTAAATAATAAGATTCTCTGTAGGGTCTTGGACATATTTCTTTTATTTTTCTTTCTTTTTAAAAAATCTGCTACAGGGTGAGTGCACTCACCACAGAGAGATGGAGAAAGAGAGGGAGAGAAAGTGAGAAAGCACTCCCCAGTGGGGAGGACCACACTGCAATTACTTCTCCTCCATTCTGTTCTTGGGACTCTGGGCATGCATGCACATGCACCCAGCATGATTCTCAAGCTACTGGTTTGGGACTCCAACCATGTAGTCAGCCAAGTGGCATTCAGTCACCTTAACCACTACACCACCTTGCTGGTTCTTAGAAGTTCTTAAGAAACAAAACAAAACAAAAACAAAGCAAACTTTTCTTTCACCATTATATTGTTTTATTTCCTTAAATATCAGTTTGAGTCTCCTATGTTGGATTTACTTGCTAGTGATTAGCATCTTGTAAAACCTTCTTAATTGAGTTGCATTAGCTTTAACATTTGTCTTAACACAGTGCTCAGGACTGTCAAGATCAATTTAGTTCCTCTCCCCTTTGATTAAGTGATGTTTAACAACAGCTACAAACAGCCACACCACGAGACAGAACAGGCTGCAGCAGACTCTATGTGATTGCCCAACGAGCTTTATCACATCTCAATTCTACACAAGTAAAGTTAAATAAATTTGTGCTTGAACTTCCATATCAAAAGGGTTATGTAAACAAATTCCGTATCTGACATTCTGTTAGCTAACTCTTACTGCAGGGAGGGTTAATTTTTCTTCGTGATGATGGCCCTTGAAGAATTGCAGTATTCTGAAGTGTCTACTAAATTACAAAAAGGGTTTACAGGTGGAGTAAAGTTTTAGTAGGTAAAGTTTTGGTAGGAGCATAATTCATTGTTTTATAATTCTTTGAAAACTTATATAATGTCCATTGGGTACATGTGATAATTCTTAATAAGTATAAGCTCTACCCTTGACTATTTAAAGTTACAAAGAATGTGTTGAGTTTTCTGCTGAATTGCTTACATTAAATATTAATTATGAAGATAAGTTTTCTAATACTTTTAGGACACTCCTTTATTAGTAAAGCTGGTATTGGATAAGAAGAGATAAAATAGTATTAATCTGTTCAATAAATATGCTGGGCTATGATGTAGATTATTTTTTTTTAATTGCAACCATCACATGTTTTCATGCTAGAAGAGACTCTGGTATTATGCAGTGTCCTTTAAATACATTAAGTCATTTAGAGGATCAAATAGTAACTATATAAAGAGGTCCATTATCTCTATCTTTAAATTGGAACCCAAATAGCATAACAAATTGCCCAAAGTTGTAGAAATAGTGATGGTAATTATATAATTGAAACTTAATCCTATAAAATCTACTTTTTACTAACTAAACAAAATGAAACTAGGTACAAGAAAACCATGATAAAGTTGAAAATAAAGAACTATCACTAAGAAAATGAACAATCAAGGGAAAAAATAAAACATTTAACAAACGAAAAATGGAAAATTATCTGTCGATGATAGTATGTATGGTAATATCTTGGATTGAGCCAATATGCAGCGTATTCTGGATGGGAAAATTCATTTTGCATGCTGTAGTGATATATATAGTGAATGAATGTAAAAATAAATGAACAATTAATTATAAAAGATTTTTTTAAATTTTAAAATTTTTATTGCCAGAGGGCACATGTGCTTGCCAGAAAGATGGAGAGAAAATGAGAAAGCACCCCTCCCCAAAGGGGCATAGTCATGCTGAATTCCCGTCTCTTCCATTTCTGCATCCTTTTGAGATTTTGGGTACATATGCTTGCAGCCTATGAGTTTTTCAAGCCACCAGAGCTGGGGTTGAGGTTATAGTTGGCCATGTAGAATGTGGCTTCCTTAACAACTAGGCTACAGGCTGACCCTAGAGTGTGTATTTTTAATAGAACTTTATTTTGCCTCTGTATATGTCTTCTGGGTATATTTTAGCAACTTAGTCTAAAAAGTAGTTTATAAAAATATTTATACTTTTATTTATTTCCCACAAATGTTATTTTAATCAACATTTAAAATTTATAAAGGTAATTAAAAAAACTAGAGACATATAAATCTCTTAAAAATGTGTATGTTAAATATATTCTAAGTTCATTTTTTTTTTCTTTTATAGGTTTTTGCTATAGGGCTCATGTGCTCACCAGAAAGACAGAGAGAGACAGAGAGACATCCCCCCCCAGGGGGGATGGCCATGCTGCAATCCCTTCTCCTCCATTCTCCTCTCGGGATCTTGGGTACACATGCACACGCAGCCAGTGTGAGTTTAAGACTGGGTCCGGGATTTGAACAGCCTTCAACTACATGGGAGTCTAGCAACATAGCCATTACACCAACTGCTGGTCCCACACTCAGTGTATTTTTGAGGTTGCTGGGTCTGGGACTTTAACTGCCCAGCCAGCTATGTAGGATCCAACTGCCTCATCCACCATGCCACTGGTTGACCCAGAACATTTTCTTTTTAAATAATATTATTTTTATTAATGGTGGAGGACATGTGGTCTCATGATATATATA
>NW_006159547.1:1299839-1300745 GCF_000334495.1 Tupaia belangeri chinensis | reverse complement strand
AGCCACAATCTCTTTTCCTCTAGTCTTCCATCCTATCAATCCTATCAGAATTTAGGGCATGCATGCACTCACATGTTTTTCAAATTGCTGGGGCTGGGATTCAAACCACAGTTGGTTATGTGGAATGCAGCTATCTATGCACAATGTTTAACTGTTGCACCAAGCACTGGCTCCAGAATTTTTATTTAAAGTGTTTTGTGTGTGTGTGTGTGTGTGTGTGTGTGCGTGCGTGCGTGTGTGTGTGTGTGAGCTCACCTTCTGAATGAAGATGAAATGGGAATGCAGGTTAGAATATATGGGAATTTTCCACTCAAAATATTTAATTCTTGAACAAATTTATCTTTACAGCTTCTAATATTATGTTTAGAATTTAGAGAGTAACAATGTTGTGCTCAAAAGTGTATCATAAAACTATTTCTTGCATCAGTCAACACAAATAGCTAGAAGAATATTCTTATTTATCAATACTCTTTTATTCATTAAGTGGATTTTAAGTTAGCTCATAACCATAAACTAATGAGAATGCATGCTTTTTTTTGCTGTTAAGAGTTCACAGTGTATAGGTAGGTGGGGGCATGGAGAAAGTGAGAGACATTGATATAGTGAGAGGATATTATGTAAACCCAGAAAAGAGGAGCCGAGCATGCACACTGGTAGTGAGTTGCAGGAAGAGTAGTGGCTGATCTTGAACACAATCTCCATATGTATACTTTTTCAGATTTTTGTACACTTAGAGCAGATAGTTAAAGAGTGAAATCTATTTTCAGTGCTGCCTTAGAAGATTTCAGTTATGATTCTTCTTTGAATACAACTAGCCAAGCAGAAAAGAAGCAGAACAGTGATTTTATAAAGGAATAGGTGAAATTCAAATTCTCCTCCACAGTAAAGCCTTTCCATATTCCCCCA
>NW_006159547.1:1286181-1299808 GCF_000334495.1 Tupaia belangeri chinensis | reverse complement strand
AGCAGGAATTCACATATTTGTCTCTTCATTCTCATAGAACTCTGTTTATACCTATCATGTTCACTGGTCTATCTTTGGTATAATAAGTGCTCAATAAGTATTGAATATGTGTACAACGAATTTCTTACATAAGAATTAATATACTATAGTATACTGTAATTTATTTGTTTACCTGTTTGTAAAATTTTAACTAGAACTTCATGTTTATACCTTGGTGAGTTAGAGACTTTTCCAAAAGTTAGCCCATGGCCTGTTGGTTAAGGAGTATGGATCCTCATGGCTGACCACATGAGTCCCAGGCTTGATGGTTTGAAAAACACCAGGAGCCTGTGCATGCGTGCTCAAAATCCCCAAAGAAGAGAAAAATGGAGGAGAAGAGATTGCAGCATTATCATTCTCATGAGGGAGGCTTTCTCTCTCTCTCTCTCTTTCTCTCTCTGTCTTTCTCCAGGAGTGCACATACCCTATGGCGAATTAAATAATAAAGGTAGAGAGACTTTGCCATAAAGTAGATGAATCCAAGCATGTGCCCTATGCTCAAAAAAAAAAAAATCTACATATTTATGAGAGATACAGAGAAAGAGACCCAGAGAGAGAAGCACCTTCAACAAGGTCTCATGCTGCTATCTTGCTCCCTCCACCCCCAGCCTTTCAGCCAGTCAAGATCAGGAGCATGCATGTGTGTCCTACATGTATAGACTGACTGAACATTAAACACTCATCTGTATGACTTCTAGCACTGAAGAGCATTGAGCTACCACTGTACCACTATGACTGGACTGTGATAAATCTTCTTAACCTTTGTCATCCCACACTTGAAGGGGTCAAACAAAAAATGATTTTTAAATTCTTTATTGGTCTAAAATTCTCTATTTTATGAATTTGATAGCAGTTATGTCACTGGACTCCCGCATGGCTGACTGTGGTTTGAGTCTTGGACCTGGTGGC
The DNA here is from genome assembly GCF_000334495.1 of Tupaia belangeri chinensis. Taxonomy (NCBI): domain Eukaryota; kingdom Metazoa; phylum Chordata; class Mammalia; order Scandentia; family Tupaiidae; genus Tupaia; species Tupaia belangeri. The sequence goes on along the minus strand of NW_006159547.1, from coordinate 1,298,860 downwards.
TTGAGACTTAACACTGGGCGCTTGTGCCTGTGTGCCTAAGATCCCAGGGTGGAGTGGGGGGTAATGGTGACATCAACCCCCCTGAGGGATTATTTCTCACTTTCCTTCTCTCTTTCTCTCTCTCTCTCTCTCTGGTGAGCACATGTGCCATAAAGTTAAAATCTCTTAAAAAAATATTGAAATACATTTAACCAGTATATTTAATGTAACAAAAATCACTCTTAAACTGCATCTTGTTAATGTTAAAATTCTTTATTTACAATAACTAATAAGAACAAGACTTCATAGGCTGATTTCAAGTCCAAAATGTATAAGATTTCCTGAAATTAATGTATAAATTTTATTTGTTAAATGACTAATGATTATTTAAGAATAGAATTAAGCAACTGGCTTAAAGTCAGCCCAAGGTAGTAATAAAGTGCTATTCATCGTGCTAAAATTAATTAAAGTTAAATTAGTTATCTTATTTGGTTATTATCCAAATCTTTCATTTTTATATGCAAATAAATTATTTCAACAGAGTAGCAATTACAGTCAAAGGTTTAAATTACCTAGAAAACTGTAACTTAATCATAGGTTATGACTTCTATGTAATCAAAATTTATAAGTGGTTTGATAAAAACAATACTATTTTCAATAGTACAGGAAGAATGTTATGTACTTCAGGCTTTGAGTCTTTGAAAAAATATGAAACCTTAGTATTTTAGAAATAGTATAACAAGATTTATAGTAGTTCTTAACAAAGAGAAGAAATTTAACTTCTGTTTTCATTTTAGTCAGGTGTAGTTGAAAAATCATTTTTGTAATACAAAAAATATAAACATTATCACAGTTTTCGGTAAAGTTTTAAAATTTAGCTAAATTGATATGCATAATTTATTAGGAAAAATAATTGTGAAAATTAGCAAATTGGCATGCTAGGGAAGCATAAGCATACTTGACCAGTCTTTGTGTTTCATTTTATTTTCTCATTTGCTTCTCACCCACCTAAACACATTCCTCAAAAATCATAAAAGGATTTGTCCTGTTTCTGATCCTTATGCATGTCTGTTCACCAAAATGCATAACAAGAAGCTTAAGGATTTCAAACTTTTCATTGAATTTACCACCAAGATGATCATGATTGTTTATTGAATAAAAAAGGTGAGGTGACTTAGTTCACAAAATAACAATCTATTGACTTTTTCTGCTAGGTTATACTAGGTTCTACCTGTTCACACTGGTCCCCTCATTCCATTACTAACACACACACTGTTCTGCTTTGCTTACGCCTGGTATTGAAAAAGATTATTGCCAGTCTGTGTCACTTGATTGGGGAATTTAATCCATTAACATTCAATGTTAACGAATGTAAATTGGCCCAGTCATTGTGGATAACAATGTAGAGGTTCCTCAAAGATGTACAAATAGAACTACCATATGGTCCAGTGATTCCATAACTGGGTGTCTACCCAAACGAGAAGAGAATACTCAATTGTAAGTGTTTGCGCATCTATGCTTATTGTGGCATAATTCACAGTTGCTAAGACATGGAACAAACCCAAATGTCCATGAACAGATGAAGTTATTGAAAAAGTGTGGCATATATATTCTGTGGAATACTACTCAACCATAAAAAAAAACAAGAAGACTTTGGCATTTGATAGAAAGTGGTCGAATATGGAAGATTTATTAGTGAGTGAATCAAGCCAGGCTATGAAAGAGAGACATTGTATGTCTCCACTTAATATATACTGACTGTCCACACTCTGTGGTAGAGACTGAAAGAATAGAGAATATAAAAGGATTGAAATTGTTATGAGCACTGGAGACAGTTTGAGACGAGGTTTTTTGGTGAGGAAATTGCTGAGAAAAAATAGAGGCAAGACATTTGTGGACACAAACATGTAACTGAAGTATCCTGCAAACAGGCAGAGAGTGCTCTATTTTGGAAGCAGTTCCTCTGGTACTGGTGAGGTCTTCAGATGACTACAATACCTGGCTAAAAATATCTCATGAAAGACCCTGGACCAGACACAACCATCCTGACCAATATAAACCCTAGAATAATAAATATTTATTGTTTTAGGTTCTACATTGTGAGAGAATATTTACAAAGCAATAGATAACTACCACAATGACCACAAGCATGGAGAAAAAGAGACTCAGTAGGAAAATAAAGCAATTGCCCACAAAAATGATTGTCACTTGAACTCAAGTGAGTTAGTAAATTAGATACTAATGTGGGAGGCCAAGGAAGGAGAAAGGAGGCAGTAAGAGGATCTCTCAGTTTTGGTTTGAGTAAGTGTTCTACTTATTGAGATAGAGTGAGTGTGGGAAACAATAGATTTAGGGTAGGAGTAAGACAAAGTTAAAAAGAAATCAATAAACCTATTTAACATCATATTATTGTGGCAATATCAAGAAAGCTGTTGAGTGAGAAAGCAGTGTGGAGCTCAGTGAGGTCAGGGCTGGAGGTATAAGATGGGACTCATAAGCAAATAGACATAGGTTTTTATAACTGGCTTGCACCGTCCCTTGGACAGAAAAAGGGGACAAAAAAAGGAAAGCAATTTCTGTGTTCCTCCAACATTTGGAAATCAAGTGGCAAAGGGAACCCAGGAAAGAAACAGAACGATTGCTCAGAGAACTGTGAAGAAAATTAGAACTCTGTATTCTGGAAATCAATCAGCTGGAGTCTCTTAAAGGGCAGGGGCCTTCAGTATTTACTAATTTTGAGATGTGAACATAAAAGTATTCATTTATCCATTGGGTTTGGCAACAGATGACCTCGAGGTAGCTGTGATAGCTGGAGAAATATGAGTAGAACCAGATTGAGGTGGGTTGATGGATTACTTTCAAGCATTTTGTCTTTTATAGAATATATAGTAGACTATATTCTACTTTTATCTAAGGCATTTACTTCTGTATATTCCCTATGAATAATATGCTTTTTACACACAGGAATTAATCTTGGTTTGTCCAGAATCTCAGAGAGGAGAGGTTTTGACTTAATTGTTGGGCAGGAAATATTACTGAATTGAATTACAGACTCTTGCACAAACCTATAAAGAAATTTGAACAAAACTGTAAGAGATGTTTTTAACATCTAGTGGAAGATTATAACCTTTTGAGGAGGACTTTTAGATAGAGGGTGGGGGCTCCTTCTCCAGTTCTGGTCTTTTTGAAAGCTTTCTCTGTTTAAAGAAAGTATTACACTTGTAATATCAAAATCAACAAAGTATGTTGGATAATCATTAACTGTTAAAGATCTTTAGATGGCTGATTGTCTAGTATTGGTAAAATTTTCCCCTTACCCAAACAAAGCAAAACAAAAATGACAAGGCAGAGTAAAATAAAACAAAGCCTAGATAAATTCTGGCTGCTGCAAAATGTTGAAATTTTAAAAAGAAGAAATAAAGTGCATAAAAAATAGGATGGTAATAAAACTCTAAAGCATATTTCATAGTTATGTTTCTCAATTAGCCAATAGCTTTTAGCACATATATTAAAAGACATTCTTACCCTTAAGAATGTGGCCATTCAAATTGTGGGTGTCATTTTAAAGAATGATTTACTGACTGTATTTTTAAAGTTCTACATGTTGGAAAAAGGCACTTTGGGTTTCTTTCTAAGTCAGCACTGTGCAAGCTCAAGAGAATATTAAATGTAGTATTTTCTAGCACTATTAAATATTCAACAGCTTTCTTTGTGTTGTCTCTATATCAAGGGCAAGCCCTGTAAACCTTGCTCTGAAAGCTCTGAAATGAGCTAAATAATCTATGAAAACAACCACTTCTTTCTCCAACTAGGAAATAGAGATTAAAATAGAAATAGATAAAGGGAAAGTAAGAACTCAGATCATACTTGTTCATTCATGCATGCTTCACGATTTTCTAGATGTTTTAGTCCAAAACTGTACGCTTATTTGGTCAAACGATAAGTACACAATTTTTAGAATCTGATACCCTTTTACTTAAATCATTTTGCTTATGCAGAATCAACCTTTGGTTATACCATTTTATTATCAGGACTTGGTAAAAGTGCAATATATAAAAATGTATAAGACAAATGAGGAATCAAGGCTTAGGAATTTTATCCTCCTGGATTTATTCCTTTTGCACTATTGATGACCAAAGTTTAGTGTGTGGTATGTATCTGTATGTATATATGCATGTAAAACAACATAGGGACTCTCTAATATGTCTTTTCTAAATCTTTATGTTCTGCTGCCTCAAAGATTTTTATAAAAAGGAGAGGACTTTTATCTTAGACTATAAGCCTCGATTTGCTCTTCTTTCTTTTTGCTTTCTTTCTTTTTCTTTTTCTTTCTTTCTTCTTTATTTTTTTTAGATGTTTTTTCCTAGGGCACATGCACTCACCAGAGAGAGGGAAAGAAAGAGAGAAAGACAGAGACAGAGACAGTGAGAAGAAAAGTGAGAAATCACCCCTCAGGGAGGATGTCCATGCTCACAATCGCTTCTCCTCCATTCTCCTCCCAGGATCTTGAGCATGCACACACACATGCCCAGCATGATTTTCAAGTCACCAGGTCCGGGACTTGAACTGTGGTCGACCGTGTGGGAGTTTAATGATTTAACCACTAAGCCACTGCTGGTCCCTCATTTTGCTTTTCTATAAAATGGGATATTGGAATCTACTATAAAATATGTTGATGGGATTAAAGAGATGAAAATGCAGTTTTTTTGTATAGATATGCTTACTAAATTTTACCTATAATATTACTATCGTCATTATTAGAAGAAAAGACATATTTTATATTTTGGGGTTAGCACCTTTTTCATGTCGAAGATAGTTTATTAATGGCAACTTCAAGCTATTAGCAGTTTCTCTATTACCACTTATTTCTTCTCTAAAATTGTTATCAGTGGCATAGCCCTGAATTCTTTACTTTCTTGGTGCCTCTTAGGGAATCAGATACATCATTGGATTTTGGAGGTAGAATAAGTTTATAAGAATAAAAAAAGTATGTTGTTATTATGGTTTACTGATTTTTACATTTGCTAGAGTTAAGCCATCTTATTTATTATTATAGAAGAACTTTAAAAAGTTATAGTTATTTTCAATGTTCCATGTGGACAAAACTGATTTAAACATTTGTGAATACAGTATTACGTGTGTGTGTGTGCAGTTATCATTCATACTTCTCAGTACCCACTAGTTTGCTAATCCCTTGAAATCTGGTTGCTTCTCTTTTTATCACTAGTACTGCTTCATCAGAGGAAACTAATGATGGCCTAATTATTTTACCCAACAGGCATTTTTATCTTCTTTGAACTCTGTATAAATCGACATGATTAATCCCTTCTCTTTGAAGGACTGTCTTTCCTTCACATCTCTGACATTGCCCTGCTCTTATCACTCAAGTTGACAATCCATTCTTTATTTGTCATAGTTTATACTTTTTGTTCTTTTTCTATTGTACTCATTATGTTCAGAAGCTTTCTGAAAACTCCATTTTTGGAGAAAATGGTTCATTCTAAATAAATGAAGCAAGATAGAGTTTAAACTTTCCTTTTGGTGTGGCCACAGCCTTTGCCATTACTTCTCAGTACTACATACTGACTCAATGCTATTAAACTAAAATATGAATAAAAACTTCTGTTGTCACAAACTTATAAGAAGCAGAAAATAAAGTGTTACAGAAATGAGGTAAGTGCAACAGTAGAGATATAAATTACAAACTAATAAGAAAGTGCTTAATTATGCCTCAGATTTCAGAGATTTTTTTTCAAAGATCAAGTGACAGCTGTGAGTTGAGTCTTAAATACTTTGTGGTAATATGCCACTCATAAAAAGAAATGAGGTCGGGACCAGCATAATGAGGTGGGGATCTTTCAACGATAAGGACCGGCATAATAGCTATGTCGCTAAACTTCCATGCAGCTGACTACAGTTCGAGTCTCAGAACCGGTGGCTTAAATTCATGCTGAACACATATGCGTGCGTGCCCAAGATTCAGAGAGGAGAATGGAGGAGAAGGGACTGCGGTGTGGCCATTCCCCCCTGGAGGGTGATTTCTTGCTTTTGGTCTCTGTCTCTCTCCTCATCTCTCCAGTGAGCACAAGCACCCTATAGCAAAAATCGCTCTTAAAACAAAACAAAAAATGAAAAACTTCTCCAAAACAAAAGAAGAAATGAGGTGTATTTTAGACAAGAGGGACTGCAGGTAAGAAAACAAGAGATTTGGGACCAGCAGTTGGCATATTGGCTATGTCACTGGACTCCCATGTCGTCAACCATGGTTCGAGTCCTGGACCTGGTGGCTTAAACTCACACCGTGCACATACATATGTGTGCATGCCCAAGATCCCAAGAGGAGAATGGAGGAGAAGGGATTGTGGTGTGGCCATCCCCCCTGGGGGGTGACTTCTTGCTTTCTGTCTCTCTGTCTCTGTCTTTCTGGCAAGTGCACATGTCCTATAGTAAAAAAATAAATAAATAAATACAAAATAAGGCGTGAGACTTAAAGGGGCTAGTACATCATAGAAGACAGTGATATTCATTGTAAGAAAGGTAGGTAAAGTCCATATGAAGAAATTTCTTGAATGAACATTGCATGTTATCCTGTAATTGAGAACTATTAAACTATTTTAAGCAGATGAGTGACATGACCACTTTTTTCCCTTTATGGAGTGAGTATTCTTGGTAACTCTGAGGAGAAAAGATAATTAAAGGCAAATTAAAAACCAAGGCATTAGCGTTGACATGTGGAAAAGAAAGAAAAATACTAAGGATATTTACGGAGTCTGAGAGAATCTGTAGGATTCAATGATTCAACAGAAGTGTTGGGAAAGAAATAGGTATTGGTACAAAATTGGTTAATTGGTAAGTGATGATTCAAAATAACAGAAATATATCATGGAATAGGAAATGCACATTTGAATAATACAATGGACAAGTTGGCTATAAACTTTCTCTGAGAATTTCAATGATAAGGTACATACTAGTTACTATTTTGATAGCCTTTGTATAATTGGTCATTTAATTGTGGCAAGAGACTTAAAGATTTGGGTCTTATAATTATGAATGACAAAGAAAAGGCATAAGGTAGAGAAGGATATTTGTGTTAGCACTTTTACATTGATAAAACTTGGATTTTGGAAATTAATGAGATCACTAGTCTTTAAGAGATTCCAATATTTGATCTGTAGACCTAGATTTCTTTTTTATTTTTCTTTCTTTCTTTCTTTTTTTTTTTTTTTTTTTTTTTTTGTGTGGAGATTTTTGTTATAGGACATGTGTGCTCACCAGAAAATGAAAGACATAAAGTGAGAAATCATCCCCTGGTGGGACCAACAGTTGGCATAATAGCTGTATCATGAGACTCCACTGTAGTCAACCGTGGTTCGAGTCCCAGACCCAGTGGTTTAAACTCATGCCGGGTGCGTCTGCATCATGTGTGCCCAAGATCCCCAGAGGAGAATGGAGGAGAAGGGATTGCAGCATGGCCATCCCCCCAGGGGGTGATTTCTCACTTTCTGTCTCTCTGTCTCCCCTGGTCTTGTTGGGGGGCGCCCCGCACCCTCAAGCAAAAAAAAAAAAAAAAAAAAAAACCCAAAAATCCTGTCCAAAACCAAAAAGGAATCATTCCCGGATGTGTGCTCACCAGAGGCACAGAGAGAGACAGAAAATGAGAAATCATCCCTCAGGGGGGTGGCCACACCTTAATCCCTTCTTCTCCATTCTCCTCTTTGAATTTTGGACAGGTACACATGCGCCTGGCATGAATTTTAAGCTGCTAGCTTAGGACCCTAACTGTGGTAGACTATGTGGCAGTCCTACAACGTAACCATTGTGCCATCTGTTGGTCCCATCCTAGATATTTTTGATTATTCCCAATTTCTGTGAATACTGAGAATTCCATAGGATAGAATTCACTTTATGATAATATTTTAAGTGACTAAAATAGTAAACCTACAGCTTAATTATTTACTTTGTAATATAGTAAAATAGTTAAGTGTATTGAAGATCACCTTAGAGACCTTGTGATCTTTTATAAATCTTCAGTTGGTCTTATTAACTATATATATATAGTGTAAGAGACAGTTTCCTGGATTTAAATGTAGCCCAGTGATGTGAATGAATGTATTTTTAATGAAAAATAAATTTTGCAATAATAAAAGCAATTCATGCCAGCCAGTGGGATAGTGATTAATGCAGCTGGATCTCACATGACTGTGCTGTTCAAGTCCTGGACCCAGTGGCTTGAAAAACACACCAAGTATATGTCATGTGTGCCCAAAATCCCCAAAGGAGAAATGGAAGAGAAGGGATTGTGGTGTGGCCATCCCCAGGAGGGGTGGGGTGCTTTCTCATTTTCCTGCTCTCTCTCTCTGGTGAGCACATGTGCCCTTTAGGAAACTTTTAAAAATAGAGTAAAATAAATAGAAACAATTTGAAAGGAGGAAAATGAAATGAGAAGTATAGCCTTTTAAATATTTTTATAAATATCTTTTATATTTGACCTAATATATGAGTAAATTCTCTTACCTATTTTTGCATTCATTTTGTTGAGATACCACGTCATGAAGCCTCTAGAAAACTCCACCATAAATATGTGAGACAAAGAGTGAATAAAGCAAAAGATATTTTAGTATTTCTACAAAGCTATGCCATAAACATGTGAGACAAAGAGTGAATAAGGCAAAAGATATTTTAGTATTTCTACAAAGCTAGCCTGGACTTTATGGAATCCAAAATAGATCTCAGGGCCACTAAGACCACTAGGAGTGCCCAGACCACAACTTGATAGCTGTTGTTATGGTTAAATTGCTAATGCAAGCAATCCTAAGGCCATTCCATTGTCCTTCCAATTACATATTCAACCAACAATTAATCCTCTCCGGATTTTTAATTTGGTTTGTCTGATACTTGTAACCTAATTAAAATTTACACGGGTCTTTTTCTTTTTTTCTTTTTTCTTTTTTTGGTACATAGCAAACTTGCTTCTGTCCTCTGGAAGAATTTGCAGCTTCTTCACCTCTGAGACCTTCTGGCAGAGGTAGAACTGAGAATCTGGGGCCTATTCATACATGAATATTGATACTTGCTGGGGTAGAACAGAATGGACTGAAGACATCCTGATCAAGGCTGTCTAGCAAATGAAATGTCCACTTAAAAAAATTATCTTGAAGAAGAAGGAGTACTAAAGTCCTAACTTAAAGATCTGAATGTGAGGCTCATTGGAGCTGTGGTTAGGCCTTGCTCCAATAGCTAGGTGAACATGGCTACTTAGGTATAGGGTCATGTTTTGGGGAAGATTACTGAGCAAGGAGATATGGGAAAAGAGGACAATAATATTTGAACCTGAAGCTTTGGACACTCTTTAGGGTATAGGGACCAGGACTAGCAAAGGTAGTACTGCAGAGTAGATAGGCAGGCATCCTTGGCACAGTGTAGGATGTGTTTTAATTACAGTACCAGACTTACCATAATCAGAGCATTATTTTGGCAGGTGTTCATAATCTAGTTAACTTTCTTCATGCTTACTGTGGCCTTCCCTTTATCTTCAATTAAGTAAAAAAACAATGATTCTTGGGTAATTCATTTAGTTTTTGGCTTCAAGAAAGGTATATTGGGACTTATGGTAAATAGGGCTTGTTAATATAACACTCTAGCCCTAGATGGTGGTGGAATATGCTATATCATCCCAAGACAAATGGAATTATTTAAAAAATCGATTTTAACTATTAGAGATGGAAGATTTGGGGGGATTTTACAGGATTGGAATTTAGGAATTACAACTTTTATTGAGATCATAAAATTGCTATGTTTACTTGTTACGATTTAGATGACGGTTTGGTCCCCACAGTTTCATGGTTTGGAATTTGATTTGGGGAGGTGGTGAGGCCTAGTAGGCAGCAATTGGACCATAGCCATTGCTTTGTAGAGGCAATAGACTCATGAATTGTTTAATGATGTCTTCTGAGATCCATTGGGTTCTAGCTCTTGTGGGAATAGATTAGATCTCAAGGAAGCTAGTCATCATAAAAGAGACAATGGTCAAAACCTCTCTTACTTTCTCTGCTAACCTTGTTCTTCTATCAGCCATGCCATAGGCATAGACTTTTTGACTTCCCAGCCACCAGCACTGTGAGTTTGTATAAACCTCTAGTTCAGGTATTACTATTAGCAATCCAAATTTGGACTAAAACAATAGTCTTTTTCATTCTTATGACTGAGAATTATGAAATTCTTTTTAGTCTAATGAAATAATTACAAAAATTTGTTTTTATGAAATATGCTAATTGCACAAACACTTACATTTTATCGTGAGACTTAGAGAAGTAAAATGGTACTGTGTATTCATAACTGATTACTTTGAATTTTTGTTGCCTAATTTTGTACATCATAAATCATTGCAATAGTCCTAATAATGCATGCAAGTCTCCCTCCTCTGTACAATACAAAATCACACTTGAGTATGTGTGAATAGGCCATGACAAACAATTCAATTACAGTGAAATCAATCTGGGAACTAAAAATAAATATAGAAGAGTGCTGTTGTAAAAGTATATTGCATATAGATATAAAAATATGGTGGTAGATAGTTACCAAGGGTCACATAAATCTAAGTGGTGAAAAGTAATTTTAGGGTATACTTTCTTTATTCGAAGAATGAATGTTATATTCTTTTGGTATCTATCTGTATATCTGTGTGATACATGGATGTCTATATTCTTCACCTACATATATAAAACATTTTTATATAGGTATAAAACACTGTGACAAGTGTTATACACACGCATACTGATATATAGCCACTGAAACTTAATCTTCTTTCTGGTTTCTGAATGTGGTAACTATGTATGGTGTCCCCACTGTAGAAAGATCAGCTTCCTTCAATCTAATTTAACACCATGACTACAATAAAGTTTGTGAATCAGCTTTTAAATGGTACAGCGTGGATGAGATGAAGAAAAACTGATTTTACCAGTCTCAGAAGACGCTGAAGCAATTCCCAACTTTGCATGGCACCAGCAGACACTGGGCTCTGGCTGTGCTTGTGAACAGACTTGCTAATGAAGGAGTTTGTTGTTTGTTTATTTTTTCTTTTTCTTTTCTAGAGACCATTGTTCTGTGAAAAACATTATGTTCTTGTTTATTGTAAAGCTAACATGTGAGGCTTGAATATAGTCACAATAATAGTATCTGTTAAGTGTGAGGTGGCATAGGAAAGAAGAAAAATGAAAAACTTCTGATGCATAATTTCTGTGGGTTAATGAAATCAGCTTCATCATCATTCAGAATTATTGAAATTTAAACCTTACTCGATTATTTTCTTAGAATTGTATTTTAAATCTATAATACATGATTAAAACTTGTAGAATAAATTTGCAGACATTTATCAGATCAGTTAAGATTCCATATTTGTAATACTTTCACCCAATGACATTTTTTATCCAGGTATAACCACTGCTGAGAATATGCTGTTTCTGTCCATTCATGTCATTACTTACTCCTAAAGAAAGACCTAGGATTAGTCTACACATGGCACTATGCCAAAGCCATCTGTTTCTAAGTTAGAATGATTCCATGGAGATCATTCCTTATCAACATATGCTGAGTTATCTCATTGTTTATAATGCTATATTATGGATATATCATTGCTTAATAAACATTTTTTAAGTGAAAATAATATTTTATTGAATCTCCTCCTAAATCTACCTTTGTACTTTTATGTTAATATTTTACCAGAATACATTTCTAAAGTGGAAATTTTGAATCAGGGGGCTCTACGAGCCTCTGGCACTTCAGTATTGAAAGTCCTTCCTCTTCTCATGCCTTTATTTCATTGTTTAAGAGAAGGAAATAGCATGGGCAGAGCAGAAATGAGGCATTCTCAACTGGAAAATATAGAATGTCCTTAGAACAGAAACTAAAAATAGGTGCACACCATGTAGAATTATAAAAATGGAAATTTCTTAGTAGGTATTTTAGGTAACTTATTTGGAAATATCTCCCCATAATGTCAGTTTTCAAGTATTACATTATCTCATTGACTTTTACTAACAAAATAAAGAGGCAGATTTTGTTATCTTTAGGTTTTTATCCTCTCTAAGCTTTTTAATCTTGAATTAACAGAAGGATGAAGTAAATGTTAAAGGATAGAATACCTCCTCCCCAGGAAAGACAGATCCTATGTTAGAGCCAAAGGAGTTTTTGCATTTCTAATTAATATATTTAGAAAATTTATTCCTTTACCTATTCCTCAACAGGTACTGAGCATCTACTTCAGTCAGATAGAGTCATCAACAGTCAGGTCTTGTGACTGGCTCTGGGATAGAATGTTTAACTCCTTTTCTTTAAGCAATTTGTGAACATGTGGAATCAGTACCAAACATGTGTAAAAATCCCTCCCTAAAATATCAGTGATCCTGGGCAGGGTGGCACTGAGAAAGGACCTTTAATCGGTCTGTTCTGCAGTTTTGAAAATGATAGTATTCATGACTAAGTTATAGAGCTCAAAAATTCATTTATTTTAATGTTAATGAAAAGGAAAAGGTGAGTAAAACGTATTCCACTTTCTCTACTTTATTTCTGCACATTATTACAAATCTGAGGGTCTATTTGAATGATTATATTGACATAGACTGACATAATACCTTTCATGCAGAGCATGGACACTGAGAACGTCTTCCTCATGGTCACTAATTTGGAAAGAGTAAAAGATTAT
>NW_006159547.1:1283365-1285706 GCF_000334495.1 Tupaia belangeri chinensis | reverse complement strand
GAAAGATTATTGGAGACTCTCTGCAGAGAAGCATGGACACTTGACTGATGGAGATATAGTGCCTACTCATTAGAATCATCAATTGATATTTTAGTACATTATTTTTAATCTGAGACTGCCTGATCTGTTGGATTACTTCTACAAATTCAGTCATCATGCTATACCTTGCTTGAAAAACTTTCTAACATTTTAATTATTTAGCATACTTAATTCTATTTGCATTTAATGTGTGTAGGAGTTTGTGGCCTTTTCGTAGGGAAGAAAGGAAGAAAAAAATGGCAACATGACTCTCCTCCCCAATTTGTCACTATGACATAAGCCCCTTCAGAATGAATGGAAGCTATTGGCAACATTTGGACCAATGGACCAGTTCAATTTGCTTTCATAGTAATTTCAGCTTCTTGGATTTAATATTCATATTTTTTATTTAGTCCCCTGTTATTTCTCTTTTATCCATATAATTTTAAGTTCCACCAGAGTGGGATCAACCTGGCTTTAATTTGTTTATTCTGTCATTAATTCTTCCATCCTTTTGCTCATCTATTTTGCCATAGTAACTGTTAATGACTCTACCAATAATAAGAGATACAAAATACGATATCACCCCATTTCTTAAAGATTTCTCAGTTCAGTGAAGGAGAAAAACAAGAAAATAAAATATTTTTTCCTCATTTCTTTTTTTTCAAATTTCTTTTTCTTAATATTACTCAACTGAACCTCGTATTTACACATTTCAGCGCCACTCAGTGAGCCAGAAACAAAGAAGACATTGTCTAAATCTAAAAAGCTTCGAATTGCATTCAGGTAGTGTACCAGGTCCTTGCCAGTGCAATCCAAGTGTTTGTTGCTGGATAATTCAAAAGCTGTTTGTGGCACTCATTCATTTGATACTCAACTAAGTGACTAGTAAACAGAATTTCCATTCATTCCACAAAAAGCTCTATACTCTACCAAAATATCCCAGGATTTTAATAGGGATCAAACTTCTCCCTGCTTTTCTCTCACCCTTATTTGTCGTTCTCTGGTTTTGAACTTTACTGTGTATCTTGCTCCCATGACTGACTTTTCCTCCAATTTTGCCCTTCCTTAGACCAATATTTTGTTACAGCATCATCCATCAAGCTGTTTTTGTACAACAACCTTTTGCTGAAGGTACACCAGAGGAAGGATCATCTGAAGATTTAATGTTCTCCATGGCTATTCCAGGTTCTCTTACTGCACCCGTGAAGGATTTCTCACCGGCTTGATTTTATAATTATGGGCCCTTGCTCCTTCTCCTTAAAGACCCTTTCCCCTCTTTTCAGAATTCAACTTCATTTTAAAGTCCCCGCCCTGATAGAGCCTGACTTCCACAGCTTGATCGTGGCATTATGAAGCAAAATGTTCTCATTTTTAGATCATACCTAGTGCCTTTAGCTTTTATAAATTAAAAAAAAAAAAGACAACCACCTAGCTATTTTTTTAAAGCAAAATAATTATCTATTTCTGAATACAAATGTTAACTCTTCCTAAAATGTCAGTTTCCTTTTTTTATGCTTTTGAAATATTCCCATTATAGTAATATCACACTCCAGACTTACACAGCAGATTTACAAAGTACATAAAAGCTAAAGATATACTGAGCTGTAAAAATTTGAAGAATACTAATACAAATATGTGGTTCTTTAAATAGTACTAATAAAAATATTGATAAATACACATACCAAGTGACTTACAGAAATAGGCAGATAAATTGTTTTCAAAGTTTTGTGTTTTGGAATTGTGTATATTTCTGATAATTTATTTATTTATACTCACAGATATTTGCATAGCAACCAGAATTAGGTCAAATGGCACACCGGCATACAGACACACAAGTATAAAAACATCTCATTAGTCAGGAAGTAGTGCGCATTATTATTAAGGCTTTAGGAAGATTCTTTTAAGGTTCAACAAATGGTTGTAATTTGAAATTTGCTCTACTTATTTGATAATTTCTATTACCAAGCTGTTGAAACCATTAGAACCATGTTTTCAAACTTTAGTATGTCAGTCACATAGGAAGTTTCTAATATGCAGATTCCCTCTCCTTGCACAAGAATCTGTGTCTGGGGACTAGCAGTTGGCATAATGGCTATGTTACTGGACTCCCATGGAGTCAACTGTAGTTCTAGTCCTGGACCCGTTGGCTTAAACTCATGCCTGGCTTGTGTGCATGCATGCCCAAGATCCTGAGAAGGGAATGGAGGAGAAGGGATTGCAGCATGGCCATCTCCCCTGGGAAGTGATTTCTGGCTTTCTATCTCTCTGTCTCTCTGTCAAATGCACGCACCCTATAGCAAAAAAAAAAAAAAAAAAAAAA
>NW_006159547.1:1242401-1283345 GCF_000334495.1 Tupaia belangeri chinensis | reverse complement strand
TCTATGTCAACGCACCCTATAGCAAAAAAAAAAAAAAAAAAAAAAAATCAATAAATAAAATAAATAAAAAAAAAATAAAAAGAAAGAATCTGTGCCTGATTTCTCATTTCTCATTTGTGGGTAAGGAATTCACATTTGTGGGAGCTTCCTAGGTATATTCTAATAAATGTCATCTTTGTACTACACTCTTCTTCTAGGACTACAGGGATAATTTAAATTGTTTCCAAGTTAAAAATGGCTCGTTATACTCATATACCAACCACCATGTATGATGTTAAGACTTTGTTGACCTTCTCCTGACCTGTTGATCTTTTTGTGAGAACATAATAACTTTTCTTTAATGAACATAAACATCGGGTTCTAGGAGTTCTTATTAAACTATAATCTTATTTTTAGAATATACTAAAGTGTATGGGAACCAGCAGTTAGCGTAATGGCTATGTCGCTGGACTCCCACGTAGTCGACCCCGGTTCATGTCCCGGACCTGGTGGCTTGAACCTCCCGCCAGGCACGTGTGTGTGTGTGCCCAAGATCCCGAGAGGAGAATGGAGGAGAAGGAATTGCGGTGTGACCATCCCCCCTGGGGGGTGATTTCTCGCTTTCTGTCTCTCTGTCTCTCTCTGTCTGTCTGGCGAGTGCACGCGCCCTATAGCGAAAACCTCTCCAAAAAAAAAGAAAAAAGAATATACTAAAGTGTATATAATGACTTCATGTAGTGCTTAAATTAAAAACAACTTTGATACATGTATTCTATTTTCACGTCTTCTCAAACAATGGGTCTGGTATAATAATTTAAGTCAAGTTATTCCTTTAGGTATCCTAATAGGTTAATTATCAAACTGCTCTAAAGTCACCTTACAGCCTCATTTTAAAACTTAGTTAACATTGGGTCCAGCAGTTGGCATATTGGTTAAGGTGTTGAACTCCCACATGTCCGACTGTGGTTTAAGTCCCAGACTTAGTGTCTTGAAAATAAACCAGGTATGTGTGCATGCGTGCCCAAAATCCTGAGAGGAGAATGGAGGAAAAGGGATTCTGAGGTGTGACCATCCCTTCTGAAGGATGATTCCTCATTTTCCCTCTCACTGTCTCTCTCCAGTGAGCACATGCCCCCTTGGGCAAAAACCTTAAAAACAAAACAAAACAAAAAAAACCCAATTAATATTTCTGTTGGTTAAAATTCCCTTAATAAAAGGGTTTAACCTTTAAAAAGCAAGAGTCTCTGTGCTATATTAGGCTTTATATGTCATAATTTTTATAATGCATGTAGGTTTGAAAGCCTGCTCCCCTTGCGGTATGAGTCAAGACATTAGTTGATTCACTCAGCAATATATCCTCTGTATTTTACCACTTTCTATCAAATGTCTGGATCTTATCTTTTTTTTATGACTGAGTAGTATTCCATAGAGTATATGTGCCATAGTTTTTCCATCCACTTATCTGTTTGTGGACATTTAGATTGATTCTGTGCCTCAGCCATTGTGAATAATGCTACAATAAACATTAATGTGCAAGCACTTTTCTGACTGAGCGTTCTCCTGTCCTTTAAGTGATGCAAGTCAGGATATGAAAGAAAGATATTGTATGTATCCACAATATATATTGAGTATCCAGACTTTAAGGTAGAGATCGAAATAATGGAGGGCATAAAAGCAGTGAAAATAGTTGTAGCTGCTGAAGACAGTGTGGAACGTGGTGGTAGAAGGGAAGAGTATATAGAAAGATAGAAAGAGAACAAATAATGAGGCATGACATTAGTGGGACACAGAAATGGTTTATCATCTGTTGATGACAACATGTATAGTATTCTCAACTGGACTGGTCAGAGAATATTTCATGTTGGGTAAATTCTTTTTTTTTTTGGAGAGGTTTTCGCTATAGGACACGTGCGCTCGCCAGACAGACAGAGAGACTGTGTTTTGTTAGCTGTTGTTAAATTAAGAATCTGGACTGTGGCTGGCATAGAGAGGTAACTTTTATTATTATTTTTTTAAAGAGATTTTTGCGAACTTTTCTTCTTATTTTTTTAAAGAGATTTTTGCTATAGGGCGAGTGTACTCACCAGAAAGACAGAGAGAGACAGAGAGACAGAAAGTGAGAAATCACCCCCCTGGGGGGATGGCCACTCCGCAATCCCTTCTCCTCCATTCTCCTCTCGGGATCTTGGGCACGCACGCACATGCGCCCGGCGTGAGTTCTAAGCCACCGGGTCCAGGACTCGAACCACGATCGATTACATGGGAGTCCAATGACATAGCCATTACACCAATAGCTGGTCCCAGAGAGGTAACTAATACATATTTGTTGAACAAATGAATGAATTTAGAGCAGGAAAATATCTGATTGGAATAAGTCCCAGTGTTTTATATTGACAAACATAAAAACGTACTGGAAAATTATTTTTGTTGTATGAAGGTTGGAAAACCAGCTAAGACTAATTTTGGAATAACAAAGTGTTGAGAACTCTTAATCAATTGACTACATGAATGTAGATGAAGAGAGTTTGAGATAGCAAAGCTAGCTGAAAGAAAAGAAAATGAGTGAAGAACATTGGAAGCATGAATGAAATTACAGCTTGTTTTCAATGCTTTAAACTCTCTGTCTGCCTCATAGATAGAATGTATATGCTCCAAAATTTGACGTTTAGCCTGAAATGCTGGCGACTAAAGTGGGGATTATGGGAGTGTGGATGTTGGATGGGAGGACTCAGTAGGTACTTATTGCAGGGTTCTAATGGCAAAAGATTTTAGATGCAATCAGAAGCAAACGTGACTCTCATATTTATAGAGAAGACTAGGACCAGATTAAGAAGTAATTTATGAATGAAGGATAGTTGATTCTTCCAAAAGGTGTCACTTTTTATGCATACAGAAGATCTTAGTGATACTAAGTGCTAAAACAACTAGTTGATTTATAAAGAATTGTATATTTACTTGTACAAAGAAAAAATTGAATTAAAAACATGCTTAATATCGTATATGCAGGAAAGTGAATGGTCAGATGATAATACCAAATACAAAGACAGTTGGAGATGGGCATGGAAAAACAAGTCAAAGCTGTGAAAATTACGTCTTACAATCCTATATGACTGATACACTCTCTGGCACACTGTACCAATAACAGTTCTATAATTCAGGGTGGTTCTCTAAGGCAGACAGGCAGCCTTAAGACTTTTCAAGTTTTTTGCATTCTCCTTGCATATTTGACAATTGAAACTCCACTAGAGAAGTGTAACTACCTTCCCAAGAAGACAGTTTCAATATTAGAACTAGGCTTTGCTCTTCTTAGGGGCATTTTTAAGGGGTAATTTTAAGGGGTCAACTTTGGATTTTGACTATACCCTGTTATTCCAAAAAGGACTTCCCTCCACGTGACAGGCAGCCTCTTCCCCTGAATGATTACTTGATTAAAACACTCAAGGAACAATCGTTTGGTGTTCATTTAGCATGCTAAAACTGAACCCATTATGAAAAGGGTACTAGTAATCTGCCTTTCTTCGAAAGCTTCTAAAATTGCCTACAACAATGCTGTTCATGCAAAGAACTGGTTTTACATTATCAGCTTTTTTATAAGTATCTGATCCTAACCTAAATACATGGTTCTAAATATATTTGGGTCACATATTTGAGAGTTTGGTAAGTTAAGGGAATAGAATCTGGAGCTGAATTTGTCTGGTTAGTGTCTCAGGCCTATCGCTTTATATCTTACAGTTTTGCAAAAGTGACAAACTCTCTGTGCCTGATAGCCCTCAACTATAAAATAGGATGGTAATAGTGTTGGTATGACAAGTAATATGAATTAATTATGTAAATTACTTTTAGGCATTCTTGGTACTTATGAAAACTATGTGCTATCATATTTATTATTAATAATAATTGATAGGAATATTATTCTGTATTAGTAAGTGTATTTTTTTATATTTTATTGATTGAGGATATAAAATAAGGAGTTGAATTTTAAAAAATCCTACCACTTCATGATACCGTAACATTTGGAGTTCTTTTTCAATAGAGAAAGAAAATTGTCTTTTCATTTATTTTTAACTCAGTTTGTTGTCTTCAGTCTTGTTGCTTACTCTTCTCTGAATTTGATATTTTGTACAAGTTTCCATAATATATTGGTATAGTATAAATAGCAGCATATATTGTATTTTTTTCAGGTTCAAATCTCGTGATAGACAGAATATTTTGTTTATTAATAGAAGCCTGCAGTTAAATATGGGTGACCTCCAGAAACCCATCAGTTTGTAATGTATCTTATACTTATAGGCATTAAAGTTCTAGGGTCATAAACAACATCTTAATTTCTTTTTTTCCCCAGTCTACTGCCCTTTAAAATTCTTTTGCAGTGATTTTTATGCTCTCTTCACAGGTTGTATTTTCTTATATGAAAGACTCAAGAAATTAGTTTTCAACAATAAAGCAAAACTGCATCTAAATAAGCTGAAAACAGAACTAGCAATGCATTACATGTTCACACTAATTAACGTTGCATACATATCCATTCTTTTGCTTGAGTCACATCCTAAATTTCCAAATATGCTACTATTCCCTTTTGTTTACAGAGATCAGTGCTTTTAAATTGTATCAAAGTATATTATGGTTTAAATCACTCTTTTTTTTTTTAATTTCTTTTTCTCTTCTACAGTTCATTGCTTTTGCTTCTTTATTCTTCATCCTGGTTTCAATCACAACCTTTTGCCTGGAGACACATGAAGCTTTCAATATTGTTAAAAACAAGACAGAACCAGTCACCAATGGCACAAGTGTTGTTCTGCAGTATGAAATTGAAACGGATCCTGCCTTGACATATGTAGAAGGTGTGTGTGTGGTGTGGTTTACTTTCGAATTTTTAGTCCGAATTGTTTTTTCACCCAATAAACTTGAATTCATCAAAAATCTCTTGAATATCATTGACTTCGTGGCCATCCTGCCCTTCTACCTGGAGGTGGGACTCAGTGGGCTGTCATCCAAAGCTGCTAAAGATGTCCTTGGCTTCCTCAGGGTGGTCAGGTTTGTGAGGATCCTGAGAATCTTCAAGCTCACTCGTCATTTTGTAGGTCTGAGGGTGCTTGGACACACTCTACGAGCTAGTACTAATGAATTTTTGCTGCTGATAATCTTCCTGGCTCTAGGAGTTTTGATATTTGCTACCATGATCTACTATGCGGAGAGAGTAGGAGCTCAACCTAACGACCCTTCAGCTAGTGAGCACACGCAGTTCAAAAACATTCCCATCGGGTTCTGGTGGGCTGTCGTGACCATGACTACCCTGGGTTATGGGGATATGTATCCCCAAACATGGTCAGGGATGCTTGTGGGAGCACTGTGTGCTCTGGCTGGAGTGCTGACAATAGCCATGCCTGTGCCTGTCATTGTCAACAATTTTGGAATGTACTACTCCTTGGCAATGGCGAAGCAGAAACTTCCAAGGAAAAGAAAGAAGCACATCCCTCCTGCCCCCCAGGCAAGCTCACCTACTTTTTGCAAGACAGAATTAAATATGGCCTGCAATAGCACACAGGGTGACACGTGTTTGGGCAAAGACAATCGACTTCTGGAACATAACAGATCAGGTAAGGCACATTTTCAAATGCATGTCATTAAATACTTTATAGACCATTATGTCCCTTAGGCAGAAGGCAGTCACTTTCATTTTCTGTGATGTTCTGAGTTTTCAGCCCTACCCCTTCACAAAATGTGTGCTTGTGTCAGGCTTAAAGACAGCTAGACTGTAGCATTTGAACCCCGAGTAGTAGTCTGCATAGTTGGTCTATAGAGTTTTCCTGCTTTTGTAGGAATGCCCTTTGCTGATGGTGCCAATATTTTCTTTTGACTGTTTGTTGATTTTGTGCCAATGTTTCCTTGTTTTCTTGCACGATGTGATGGTGATATTGGCCATTTTCCATTCTTCATCCTCAAATGTTGATCTCCATATCGTTTGGCTTGGTGTGTTTGTCTCAGTTTTGCCTCTGCCACATGGTGCCATGCATCTCAACCTAATTCACAAGAAGCTGTTATTTAAGAAGAATGGATGTTTGCATTTCCAAGGCCTCAACACCAAAGAGGTGACATGGAAGATAACTCTTTCAGTAACCAATCTCCTTCCTAGTAATATTCTGTAGGATTAATTAAATTTTCACTTACCTTAAACTAGGTAGACCATCTCAATATAACCACTTTGAGGAGGCAAGATGCCATATAATACAACGACCCACCATTATTCAGGGGATAATGACCTGATTTGGCTAGTCAGTGGCAAAGTTGAATTTCTACATGGATTTTCTTTTTATGCACTGCACTATGCATTGGTCTCTACTCCCTCCTAGAACAGAATTTGGATGATTTACTGCTTGAGATTAGCTGAATCCCTGTTTCCTTCCATTGCTATAGGCAGTCTAGAATTAACTGACTGTAAGTAGATATTGATTTTGCTGAAGTGATAGTAGTGTTATCCCTCAACTATTACATATGGTACAGGTTAAATATTTTGTAGATTAAACAGTTTAATTAGCTTTTACCTTACTAGAAAAAAGGAAGGTATTTACTTTCCATACATTTTGTATATATTTTTTATAAAATAGAAGACATGATATGATCCCATGTAAATAATTTTGCATAATTTAGAAATAACACAAATAAACAAAGCAAGCAAACAAAAAAAGACAGGTGCCATTTTCATAGCTCCTTCCTTAGCTTCCAGAAGTTTTTACAAGGCAAATGGGGGTGGGGGGGAAGTAGCTAGACCTAACTGGTATTTCACAATTCTATTCACAATCCATGTGTTCCCTTAGTAGATTGCACTGCAAAATATATCTGAAAACTATAGGTGTCTCAGTGGAAGGTGGAGTTTAGCTGGTGTTACTTCCCTCATATTCTTAGAATATCTATGCAGAGCCCTTACGAAGGGCATGGAGAAAAGACACATTCTCATCCTGGGTAAACACTGTAATTGTAATAACAAGCCAGTGTCTAGGCTGAGAGGATGTGAAGGTCTTTGGCAAGCATACAGGAGTAAACAGATAGTTACTTCAAGGGCATTTAGAGAAGTTGATCTTGTTCCATCGTACGCTCAAAAATCTTTTGCCACTTCAAAATGAAGTACCTTACCATAAAATTTGTGTACTTTGGTATTATATTCATTAAGACTTTTGGAAAAATTGCTTTGAGAAAATAATGAAAGCATGTCTCTTGCAGGACTTAAAAAACAAATATTTACTTGATTTCACCCTTAAATAGGCTCCACTTTTAAAGATTCCTATGCACAGTAACTAGACAATGTAAAAAATTACAAGATAATTTGTGTTCTATCTGTTATCATTTTAAGTTCATATTAGTTGTTGGAAAGTCAATTTTTCTATTTGATAAAATCCCAAAAGGAATGACAATTTTCCAAAGAACATTTCTTTCCTTTATAATACATTTCCATTTTGCTCTGTGTAATTTTTTGTGATGAGTGATGACAATTATTTTTCTTATTGTGATGTGATTACTGTGTTTTGTATATTGAGTGACTGGACTATGAGCATTCAGTGTAAACTCTTTGTACTGTCTCATTTCCTCATCCATCACTGTCTGTCAATGGGCATGGTGCTGTGACCAGTGTTATCAGGTGACGACAGTACAGGAAGTGAGCCGCCATTATCACCCCCAGAAAGGCTCCCCATCAGACGCTCTAGTACCAGAGACAAAAACAGAAGAGGGGAAACATGTTTCCTACTGACAACAGGGGATTACACATGTGCTTCTGATGGAGGGATCAGGAAAGGTAGGCATGCGTTTAATCAGATCCTAACAGGTTACCTAATAATTAAATGCTGGAAATATATAGAGTGATGTAAAATACTCTTTCATAATTTTCTAGGAAAGACTTCATGTTATGCTCTTTTCCTCTCTCCATCACATCTCTCATTATAAATGTTTTAAAATACATATGATAACAGCCTATTTGTCATATTTGAAAGGCATTTCACCTTTTTTTTTGTTTGTTTTGGTCATTTGTCTATGGGAAAAATTGTAGTGGAATATGTAAATATTAAATCACTTATTCAATTATTTTAATAAAATACACTCAGCAGACCTTAAAAGTTATCTCTTTTATTACAACAAATAGTACTCACTAATAGACTCTATGCAAATATTTGATCAGTAATTTCTGACTTAACATTTCGAATTTTTTTTTTAAGTAAACCTTTAAGCATGTTCTAATTGGATCACTTTACCAGTACTTGGGCAATTTTTGCCAATGTTTTAACTAAGTGTCTTTATATTACAAAAGTACAAGATCGTCAGCCCTATAGAAAAGTATATCTAATCACTTAAAAAGTTACTTTGTATTTACCAAATGGACTTACAGAATTTCTCTTCTGGACCAATAATAATCATTTTGACTTTACTATTATTTTTTAATAGGCACTGAACAGTGCCTGACACATAGATGATCATATTTATTGAATGAATAAAAATTGCTGGACAGGCATCTTTGTTGAGGAATATAACAGAATACCAATGCTCAGCTTCAGTATGTGGTACTCTTTGCCTCAGTTGTACCATTGTCTATTATAGATTTCCTGGGTGCGTTATTTATTTATTTTTGGCAGACTTTACAGTACTCAAGGCAATTGGAATATTTTTTTATTTCCTTAAGTATAGTTCAGTTGTAACTATAACTCACTTTACTCAAAATGCTGATATGTACATTGATTACCTATTACTTTTATAAATCAAGTTGTTTGCCATAGCTATTTGTCTGCTTATTGACAGAATAAGGAAAGATAATGATTTCTTATGGTAGATGGCTGAATTTGAATGAAAAAAATATATACCACTACAAAACTTTGGTATTAGAGCAACTGTATTCTAAAAATACTGTACTTATTTTTCATTGCAGTTTCTTCTCATTGAATTCTTTACCATTTTAAGCCTAAAATATCTATTTTATGATGCTTTATTTCTTTAAAATATTTCGGTACCCACATCATGCTTCTCTCTTTTTCTTTTCTTTTCTAATCACTTTGTCTCTCTCTGACTCAATGATTTTGAGGATCAAAAGAGAAGACAAAGGACCTTTTTGCTTTTCAATGCCATATTTTAAATCCTTCTCCATTCCAATGATTTCCATTGTCTGCATCTATTCTTTTCATCAAAATGTATTTCAATAATCCAAATAGATATATTTGTTTATGATTTTATAATTAAATGTGTTATAAAAATTTTAAATATTATATTAAAATAGTTAATACCTTATCATAGTTCTTGAGTAAAATATATGTGCATATATTAGATAATATCTAACTTATAATATCTTATATTAGAACATGCTGTTCTAAGTTTATTTCATATCCTATTATGTATGTATATACATATAAATGTGTGTATATCTGAATGGATATTCATATTTGTATATTTTTATATGTAGTAAAATTGACATATTTTGAGCATCATCCAATAAATTGTCACATGCAATATTTATACTGAGGCTATGTGTTTTTAAGGATCTTTCTAGGATTTTCTTTCCATGTTAGATAACTCTTTGAATTTTAAACTATCAAAGAAAATCACATGTAAGAAAAGCTTTGCAAATTATAAGGCATTATGTAAATATAAAGTTTGCTATAAAATTGCAAAGTTTCACAAGCAAAGCAATTAATAAGATATTTAGTTTGCATGGAAAAGTTACCCATGCAATCTTATTTCACAAATAAAATTTTCTGTGTCAATGAAAAATCCCTGAAAATTTATCTGTAATTTCTTTTTCTTTATATTGTTCACCATTATCAATTCTTTTTCATTCTTTCCAATTCATCTGTAGCTATGTGTTTTTTTGCCCCCTAAGTTTAATAACATTTCTGGCTAAGTTCACTTTTAGTGTATTATCATACATTGTATATCTACCAGAAATTCATTCATTTTTTTTCTTCCTGTTTCTAATTGTGCAATTTATAGATTTCTTCATTACTTCTGTTCAGCCATTTATTTCCTATATAACCCCTACATTTACATTTCAGTATGATGTCCCACTGATTTAATTTTAGAATTCTATTTCTCCCCTATATAAATGAAATTACTGGATCACACTGAATTCATTTTCTACTTACATATAGAAATAAACTTGAGTGTAAATTAAAAAAAATAAAAATTTCCTAAAATTGTAAGCTCCCAATATTTAAAACCCATGTTTTTACTTGTACAGTAGTTTTTAGGAAAGCATAAGATGTAAATGAAAACACACTCCTGAGTAGAACAGGGTAGGTTATTTTAATATTGCCCTTTAGATGTTAGTTTAAGCTGGTTTAATATTGTTTATTCTCATGAATCATATTTTTAGCCATTCCAGTAAAACTTGATTACACAACATTTCATCAAATTTTATAATGAGAAATGAACATGTAGAATAAAGAATAATAAATGTACATAAGTAGCATATAATTTTACTAATTAAACACTCATTGTAAAATTAGAAAAGAAGCCTTTTCAGATGGACACTAAAATTATAGTAATTAAAAATAAAGGCCCTATAAGTAGAATGGATAATATTTATGTTCAAAACTGTAATTCAGAAAAATAACATTTAGAAAGGCAATTAAGGTTTACATATTACTGGTATAATTAGTACGAAACTATTAAACAAATCTTAACCTTTCTAGAGGTCCTATTGGAGGCTAGAGATTGTGTAGGACAGAGAAGTACATTTTTTTTACCATGATTTATAGGTATTAACAGCCCTTTGGTTCATGCATATTCACCAGTTTTTCTTTAATCATAACCAATCAATGTTTATAGTCTAGTTTACATTTTTAGGTCATACAATCCACTTCTACTGTGCAGAATAAATTCTTTTCCCTATTATTACTAAAGTTATATTGTCAGTCACCTTACAGAATAGCAGTAATAACTAACCCTAAAGAAACCTGAAGGTCCATGTAAGGACAAACTACCTGCAATTTTTAAAAAATTATTTAAGATAATCTCTCATTAACTATTCTATCTTCCATTAGCATAGGATGAAATATAATATGACCTCTTATGTCTTATAACATGTAGTAATAATAAACTGTTGGCACATAATTTTTTAATGAAGAAAAATTATGTCTCAGGGAACTTTACCACAGCTAAAAGATGGCATTAATTTCCATATCCAAGTATTAAAAAAAGACATCTAGTCTGCTTAAAGTTAATGTGTGTGTGTATGTGTAAGGGGTAGGTTTGCCATTCCTTTCCTTGCTAGCTGTTATAGAGCTGTTACTGCAATCCATTCGCAGATCTGTCTTGGCTTCTCATAAGTCAAATAATCAGATAAATCACTTCTTTTCCAATGAAAGGAGGAGAGAGAGCAATGTCTTCTTTACTGAAAGTTCTGTGACAAGATAGAAATAAAGAAAGAAGATAGAAAAAACAACATGAGGAAAAACAAAGGACCTATGTTTTTTGCCTTGTAATCAGCAAGGAAATGTAGGGTTACCTAGAGCCCAAACACTTTGCCTTACAGTCTAAGAGAGACAAGAACCTCACTGGAATTGTATTGTTCAATATTGTTTACCTAAAGAGAATTTAATTTTTCTTCTGTATAAAAGCTCTCCAGCAGAGCTGTTAGAACATTCAATTTCAAAGCCATGCAATAAGACCACTATTTTAGTCAATAGTTACCCTAATTTTCAGACTTTTTATTTCAAACTTCATACTAGGTGATTCTCACCTTATTATCTACCTTTTCTCTTTAGTAATAAAAAATACTACCATATATTAGTCCTTTTAAGGCAATCTTGATGGAGTTTTGTTTGAGTAGCTAAGAAAAAAGATTGGGCTAATTGGGGATAGGCTATTTTATTCTACAAATTCATGGCTATCATGAACAAAAGATAAGAATAAAAGAAAATGGAAAGAAAGGATGCATTAAGGTTAAATTGTTCTCATTTCCTAAGTGGTGAGGAAGTAATCAGAAAACATCATGTAATCAAATTTAGAATTTATTTAACTGAAATTATGACTAATTTATATTTCACTCATTTTCTTTTTTTCTTTATTTTAATCTAAGGGATTAAAAATGGGCATTCCATTCTACATCACCTGGATAATAACATCAAATGCCATTATTTAAGAATCATCTTTTTAACCCTATAAAGCTAAAGATTAAAAATGCTGGAAAAAAGTTGTCCACTTAAAGTTAAGTATTCTTTGTTAACTTAGTAAATATAAATGAAAGAAGAAAAATAGCCCACTTACTTTTTTTTTCTTTAGGAACATATTGCAAAGTTAGAAAATATTAGCCAATATTATATCTTACTTAAGTTGCTTTGCCTAATTCTTAAGAGTTCTAGTGTTTTCTGTGCCAAAATTATACATAATCTAGGATAGCATAGATTTTGAAGTGCTACAACTGTAATTTGTCATAGCTGGTTTAATCTTTGGAGAAAGACAGCTACGATGAGCTTCATTTTTTTTTCTTAGAGTTATAAATTGTCTCGGTATTGAATTCTTTGTAAACAAATTTGTTTTTGAGCTAAAAAATTGCGCTTTTGATGACCTTGCATGGTATTGTTTGTATCTTTTTTCTGGTTAAATTCAACTGATGTCTGTGCATTTTTTTATAAAAGGATATGAAAAATCCAGAAGCTTAAACAACATAGCGGGCTTGGCAGGCAATACTCTGAGACTCTCTCCAGTAACATCACCCTACAACTCTCCTTGTCCTCTGAGGCGCTCTCGATCTCCTATCCCATCTATCTTGTAAACCAAAATGCATCAGTCAACTAAATTGTATTAATTCAAGTACTGTTCAACCCCAGTGGAAATAATTACATGTAAAGTTACTCCAGGCTCCATTAATACAGTATAACTCTTGCATGATACTACTATTTGAAGTCAGACATGCCACTTGAGTAGCTAACAAATCCTATCCTGGCTTAAAGATGATCTAAAGTAGTGCTACTACTTATCCATATTAATTGCCCTGATCTCTTTTGCAATAAAATGACAGTTAGTGTCAGATATTGGCCAGTACACTAATACATAAACGCATCTTCAGGGAGATGAATTTTAAACAGTGTGCTTCCAAATGCCAACCATTTCACTGGAACTTCATATCTTGTGACTCTAAACCATTCTGAAGATGTCTGGGATCCTATCTTGATTGCTCACAACATGACTTTGGCCAGCAAATTTGCATGGACCATCTTGTCTCTATCACCTGAAAGCTATGTTGCAGAGCTTGGGGACCACGGATGGCTCAGGTTATGTGTACTTGCATTGAACCATCCTGCTGATACAAAAGCACTCATCAATTGTTCTGCATGTTGAATTGTGGGGCAGGGCGGGCAAGTTTCTCCTTGACTATTTTTTCCTTATAGCTTGAAAGAAATATTTGTTTTACATAGTTTAATTTCTTGATTGATTTAGTTTTCTTCGAAAATGCTGTATTGGAGTTCTGAATGTCTCTGGTTGTTTGCACACAGATTGCAAAGGGATTGTCATTACTGGTTACACGCAAGCTGAGGCCAGATCTCTTACTTAATGACTTGGGGAAGGCACAAAACATGACAGAAAGGTAACTGCCAGGCTTGCAATGTTTAGCCAGGAGCTGCTGTTTAGTACTAGACTCATATTTTTTTTAACTGCAGGATTTATCATTATTTTCAGACGCAGAGTGCAAAATATCACTAAAAGCTCTGTGTCTCTTTTACCCCCTCCCTTTATTTTTATTTATTAATTTTTGTTTAAGCATCAGTGGTCATTGGTGTTCATGGGTGGCTTTACTGAGTGGCCTTAAATTTCTGAATCAAAGGATTAATGTGATTTTTAGGCAATGTTTAATCAGGTGCTTTGTCCTGTATGTTGTTTCTGTCTGTCTGTCTTAGCTCCCTGTCTACTGTATATCCATCTGTCTCATGAAGCATAGAAATGTCTTGATAAGGTGTTCATGATTTTGGTACTGGGTCCCCCACCCCAACCCCCACCACCTGCCTTCTTTGCTATTTGGAGCAGCCTTTCTCCCTTGTGTATAAATTAATAACACCCCATAGACTACCTAAGTTAATCGGCACTGTGAATCTTTTTGATAAGCAGAATTAAAGCAGGAATTTCATCATTGCACTTGCCTGCCTGCTGCAGTGTCAATTTCTACTACCTAGCAACCAGCATTCATCATTACACTCCAACAAAATCCTTAGGGAGTCTTATTCAGTATGAGTGGAAGAGAGTCTGTTTACACACCCTTATGAACGCAATAGCAATAGCATATCTGGTGTATTGGGCATATGAGGAAAGGAAAATGCCATAGTATATAAATTGAGGATAAAAATAATACTCTAAGGCATTCAGGATCCTCAAGACTGTTGATTATATTTACTTCCCATGTTTATTTATTTATTTTGTTAGAAAGACAATTGTCACTTTTATTATTGGCCACGATACACATATTACTATATCATTATCTCCAAGTGCTAGAGCATGATCTGCATGTCAGAGATCTTGTACAGCAATGTATTTAGCCAGACGTACATACCTGATATTTAAAGATGAAGTGATTCTTTTGATAACATCACACAGAGAATATTATAATTTCACACGTTCGCAGTAAAGAAATTAATATGCTGTCTGGTGCTGCTGTTATTGACTACAGTGTTATACAGAATTTATCATGGATTTTTGACTGCTGAAAAAGGGACAGTGGAATTTAGCCATACCAAGGATTGTACTGGAAAGACTTCTGCTGCTGTTTGTGCCCTGATGTGATCAAGTTGCACTTGGAAGAGGTCCCCACGTCTTTATGAGACATTTACAGTTTATAAAAGAACCATGGCTGAAACTCATTTGGTGCTCCCCATATGAGTGGTCTGCTTGTAGACTAGCCAGTGTCCACAAAACACCTGTAAATACCAACATATGCATGGGTCAACAGCTTTTGGCCATTTCACATCAAGGGAAGCCAAATTCAGGATCAATATCTCTGAAGTTCAAGTAAGGCCCATACTTTGAATTTCTCTTCATGGGCCTGCAGTAGATTGTGCTGTAAATTATATAAGGCACTGATACTGATGTAGTATAGGTCTGTCTTAATTCCCTTTACTTCTACTTTGTTCATCGCATCTATGAACATTGTATCATTTTATTATAAACCACCTATGTTATCAGCTTGTCAATTCTGTTGTGAAATTTTTGGTGTCTATCAGAACTGTTCTATTCTTAGTTATATATTTGTTTAGTTATGGAAAATTGTTATGGCTTAAAAGGAACTCACAAACATCATTCATAGTTTAAGTCCTTTGTCATTGTTACCTCAATTATAAATATCCAAAAAATAAAATTCTGGAAATGAGAGTATTTTTTTATTAAATGATCAAGGAGCAACGTCAGTATATAGTAGAGCATTAATTAAATTATATCTTAAAATGTATATTTTGCATAAAAGAGATATTCTTCAATCAATTACTTCTTTGTGAGTTTTGTGGCAAATGAAGCTTGTATGTGTCTTTAAAGCTGTTGTAGTTGAAACTGTGTAAGAATTTTTCATCTTGCTTAACTAATATTTCCAGAATCTATTAGTTCCCCTGGGATTCTGAATATAACATGTAATCTAATTATGAACCCTGTATTGTGGAACTTTTGTGAACATTTTGAGGTGCATGCCCAACCTTGGTGATCACCAATGGAAATGTAACCAACTGAAATGAAGAATAAAAGGCAAATGAACTGGGGAATAAACTTGAATCCTATCTGACAAATTATTAATCTTTTTGGGCTCTTTTCCGTTTGTTGTAGTTTTTAACTGGCTCTACTCTTTTTCTGATTCACAGTACCATCCCAGACACTCATATATAATAAAGAATTTGGAATGAGAGGATTTTCTTAGTCTTTATTATTAAGTTTTGCTATAGGGTATGTGCACTTACCAGAGATAGACAGAGAAAAAGAGAGCAGAAAACTGAGAAAGCAAGCCACCAGGCCCAGGACTCAAACTGCAGTCATCCATGTGGGAGTCCAGTGCCTGGACCACCAGATCACCTCTGGCTCTGGAGTTGGAGAATTTTAAAGTAAGCATAGCTTTCACTTTTCATTCAGGTATCTGGCATGTAGTCAAGGTTTTCCTCCTTTTTGCTTCTATGTATTTTGCCAGCTTCTCTTTCTCTCATAATTCAAAATCATTGCAAAATAGTTCATTATTTTTATGTAATCTAGTATCAATAAGGTATTTGGGACTAATACTAAATTTTCACTTACATTTTGTACTTTAATCGTCATAGCAATTCTGCAGGCAAATCATTTTGTTTTCATTTCCTTGTGGTAATGTTAAAGATCAGAGAGATGGAACTGTGTATTATTTTTTTTAACCACACATGATCTTCCCCTTCATAGTTGCTTATGGTTTAAACTATGCTTTTGTTGTTAGTACCCCATCATAAAAATGGCTTCTGTCTCACTTTTGGGCAACATCTTTGGTAACTGACATTCTGTTTATATTTCTCTAGGAGTAGGAGAAAAGTACAAGAAAAGACAGAGGCTCATTTTGGTGATCTGTGCTTCTTTTTTCCCCTCCCAAATAAAAATGTTTTATTTTTAAAACAAACATAGAGTTATATAATTTTACAAATTAAGTTAGTCAGTGAGTAAATTGTTCTATGATCATTGCAAGAGGGTAAACAAAACAGAGTAATGAAAAGAATGAATTTAGGAGGTGTGTCCTGGCATGTTCAGGGAAGCTATGGTCTAAAGTCCATCTTCTAGACTCCCAAAATACACAGACAAGAAGCTATTTTAAAACTGAGGTATGAAAAAAAAAAAAAAAAAACTGAGGTGTGCCTAACATGTTGTAATCCACAGGCTGGGACCACGTCGAAGGCCTGGGTTTGAGTTCTGATCCAATGTAAAGGCCAAAGTGTTATGTGTTATACATCTAAAAATCCCAGCAACTCATAGAGACTGTGGCAGCAGGATCATGCAAAGTGAGGCCATGTCTTAAAAAAACAAAACCAAAAAAAAAAATACAGAAAGTAAGGTTGGGTAATCCCAACACTTTCCCATAATGAATCAGCAAAATCTTTTCTATGTTTAAAAATGTTCAGTGTTAATTAAAAAACTGTTAAGAACTCAGCTCAGAAAAGAGAAAGTGTCCAAATATAATTACTAATAAAATATTTTTAACGATGGTGTCAGGATGTCAGCTTTACTGTAAAAAGGAAAAAAAAATACGTAGGAAGGGGAAAGAATGCATTTTAATAGATGATAATTGCCATCAAAATTTGATGAAAAATCAGGATTAAATAGTCATGAATAAAAAGAAAAGATTCTCATTTTATCTTTGAAATAAATCACAAGACAGACTAATCAAATAGCAATAGTGAACTTATCTTAGAAAGACAATGAATATATTAACAGGCTATATTACAAAGCAGGAACTCCAGAGGATTTATAACCTGCTTAAAGACATTTAGACCTAAATGAACCTATTAAAATATTAAAATCCCTAGCAATTTAAGTTGACTAAAATAAATGGATTAAATTTTTCCTTTCTGGGTGGGAGAGGGGAAGAGAATAGGGAAGGAAATTAGGGAGAAAAATAGAGAGGCAAGACAGTTGTGGGACACAGTAATGGTTTATTACCTGTTGATGAATTCATGTATAGTATTGTCAACTGGGCTAGTCTGAGGTGTATTTTATGTTGGGTAAATTCTCTTTGCAAACCAAATGATGTACAGTGATCAAATGCATAAAATAATAAAAATAATAATAAAATAGAAATTTATTAAAAATTTCTCCCTCCCAGTTTCCACTGCCAAAATTTAACTGTTAAATACTTCAATTTATGAAAGCATAGATGTCCATTAATTTTCCCTAACATGGCTTCAGTATCCTTAATTCTGGCAAAATCCTAAGGGCCCATGTTGCGATTTACTAATAGAGTCTTCTACCAAAGACTCCAAGCAACACATGATCTCCACTGACACATCAAGCACCATTGAATCCGCTAGATCATATGACTGAAGTGACAGGAAAGCTTGCACACCAACCTGGACTTGCTGGAAAGCCTTATCTTTTTCTAAGAACCACTCAAAAGTAGAAGTTTTGGGATCCTCAGTAAATGAGTGGAAGTAATACATCCAAATGAATTATATGTTGACTCCCCAAATCCAAATAGGGCCATTTGGTATAAGGCTTCCTTTTTGCTTGTGGGAGGAGCAGATGCAACAATGTGTTTTTCACTTTAGAAATGCTATTGACCTGCCCCACCCTACTGGATCTTTAGAAATTTTACTGGGTTACTAGCCTCTAAATCAGCTTTGGGACAGGACTAGTGATCACAATCTCTGCAAATCGAATTCTTCACATAGGGCTGGAGAGCAGGTAACCCTGAGGTATGACAGTGAAAGTATACTGATGGTCTTGCTAATTGAAAGCTAACTGCTTCTGTAAATCTAGACACATATGGAAGCAAAAGGGTTTTTTAGATCAATAGCTTATTCCAGGTACTAGCAGGTGCATTAGTTTTCTCAAGCAGTGGAAGCACATCTTACTCAACTGCTTGTGGTGTTACTACCTCATTAAGCTTGCAGTATTCACCATCATTCACTAAGATCCATCTTTCTTCTGCATAAACCAAATAAATGATGACATGGTGGGACTCACCACCCCTGAATCTTTTAAGTCCTCTGTAGTGGTGCTACTCTCAGTAGTACTTCTTTCAGTTTGAGAGTAGTTCTAATAACTTACACTTGAATTTTCTCACCATAATAACCCTCATTCTATAGGCCAGGGAACGAATGTAGGAATGCCAGTGGCTGAGTAGATCTCTTTCAAACATGCAGTATAGATCTGGGGAAATAATCACAGTATGGGATCAAGAAACTTTGGGGCCCATGTAGGATGAACTTGACCTAAAACTTCCTTAGTCAGCTGACCTCCATGGCCTCTATTATGAAGTTATCCACACTGACATTTTATGTTTTATGGAATTAATGTCAGTTAAGAGACAATGTCCAGTATTATTCAAAAGGTCTGATGGTTTTCTTTTCCCCAAATGCACAGTTCTCCTGGTAAAAGATCATAGGTCCCTTATGGGAAAGCTGCAGGGAAGATTAACAATATAACATTTTGGTAATGTACTGGGTCTTCCCTCAAGGGGACCTGGTTTCCCCTATGCTTTTTTCCCCCCACATTTTTTTGATTCACAAAAGATCTTGATTAATCTAAATATTTTCAATACCAAGTGCAGCTGATATAAACATATCTATGAACACATATCTGACTTTACGCATAAGACTCAGTGAGTAGAATGAACATACTACTGAGGCTATAGAGCTTATTGTGGTTATAAAGAAGATATTTTTTGGTTTTGTTTTATGTATTTTTTTAATTTCAAGAAATGCAGATTTCTTTAAATAATCAAACTCAAAAATATTAAGAAAAATGTGCCCAAGACTTAGAGGCAGGAAAAAGGTTAGGATTCTGTTCAAACTAACTTATTTGCAAAAAATTAAATTTAGTCTCAATTTGGTCTGTTATTTGCACAAAGACCCAAAATAATATTAATTGATTTAATTGGCTTTGCCGGAAACTTATAAGAAACTTCAGATGAGACTCTTTAACAATTTTTCTAAGGCTACTGAGCCAAGTCAGGAACTCCCCATCTGACCGTGCCTTTAAGTACCTGTACAGGAAAGTTTTTTGGACCTGTCAGGAGTTGACATTCTTACTTAACTGCCAAGCAGAACTCTTTATGGTACCAGGCAATCTTTCCAAGGGCTTCTATTCAGTTTCTTGAGATCTACTTAAGTTCCTTAGTTTGGTCGTATCATCAGATATGACATTCCAGTCAAAGCCCTGGAAATAATCAGTATTTACAATTTCTGATGCAAGTTTATGTTTCAATTCACAAAAGTAAACAAATAAATAAATACGTAACAAATTACTGAACCTATCAACAGTTCCAAAGGAGACAAAAACCTCAAATCTGGAAAACAAAGCATAGAAGAAAATCAGTAATATAAAATTAAAAAGTCATAAAATTTTATTTTACCAGTTCAGTCTTATGCAATTAATCTCTCTTCTATTGAATTTACATTGTTACCGTCAGGTTTCTGAATTCAAACAGAAAGATTAGACCACAGTAACACTAGTTTCCCCTATGTTAAAGGGGTGATGTTTAGGAACTGACTCAATCTGGAAATTGATTGGAGAGCTGCGATTGTCTTAGTGATTCAATTTAGATGTTTGTTCATTTGACTTAGAATATTTCTGTGTCTAGAGAGCAAGTGAAATATAGTAAGCTTTCTATCTACTTCATGTCAGAGAGCATCATGATCTATTAGTGCCATACATCTGTAGAAATCCGACTGTTTGTTGCTTTGGCTCTGCTATTCATTGAAATAACTACTTTACCTTTGGTGGTTATCACCACTTAGCCCCTGCTGTCCTGGGATCAAATACTCTTAATTTTATTTGGATGTTCTGATTCAATGACTGCAGTTCTCACTACAAGGTTTGCCCTGCAAAGAGTGACCACAGAGCTCTTCGAGAATGCTGGGTCTCCTCACAATTT
Organism: Tupaia belangeri chinensis; assembly: GCF_000334495.1. Taxonomy (NCBI): domain Eukaryota; kingdom Metazoa; phylum Chordata; class Mammalia; order Scandentia; family Tupaiidae; genus Tupaia; species Tupaia belangeri. The sequence goes on along the minus strand of NW_006159547.1, from coordinate 1,262,815 downwards.
ATTTCTAACACTACTGTCAAAGATATGTCTTTGGATCCTCCTAGTGTGAGTAAATCTCCATGTCCAAGTTCACTCTAACATTCCTATCTTCCTAAGCCTTTAAATTTCTTCTTGTACATTAAACCAAGGTAGGTCTGGAATTTCTAATTCATCCACTGCAGACTAAATTTGGTCTATGCTTCAGCCAACCAATCAACTGAACAGTTGGAGCCTTTCATTAACTCCACCAACTGCAACATTAAATGCAGAATCTGCTTAATGATCCTCTATCAATAAATTTGGCCTAATCCAAATATACAGTTTCCAACCTTATTCCACATATCCACATTGGGGAGGGCAATCCACTTTACTAAGTCTACCAATTCAAATTCTAATCTCTTCTGGAAATACCCTGACAGACATACCCAGAAGAAATGTATAACCAGGAACTAGGACATTTCATGGCCCAAGCAAATGTGCACGTAAAATTAACTACGACAGACATCTTAGTTTCTTATAAGTTCTGGCAAGTATGAATAAAATTGCTTGCTATGAGCATCTGTACACAGGTCTTTATTAAAGACACAACTTTTAATTAATTTGGAAAATACTACAAGCCCAATTTCTTTATCTTGTGTTTTATTAGAAGTTAAAAAAAAGGGCCAGACTTTTTTTTTTTCTGTAATTCTGACACATTTTGTGTTTTAGCAGGCAGAGTTTTCTGAATGTTATTCCAAAAAGAAAATTACTGGATCAAATAATATAAAAAAATTAATGATCATACTTAAAAAAACTAGGCATATCAATGATACATTTCATCACCAATGAAATTAACATTATCAAGACAACTTTCTTAGATGTATTAAAATTTGAAAAGACTTTTTTTGTTTAGAATAATTTTACTCATGTGATAAAATATCATATCAATGTTATGTATATCAGCAGAAATCATTTACTAATGGTGTTTATGGAAGGAATACAGAAATTAAATGGAATCATTACAAACTTTATGTTATTTCCATACTCTACTTCTATATAGATTAGTTAGTCATTTACCAGCAAGGCAAGTATTTTTATTAGAATATTTTTAGGGGGGTGGAGTAGTCAGTGGTATGGTGGTTAAGATTGCTGGATCTCACATGGCTGATTGAATGATCTGAGTCCCAGACTCAGTGGCTTGAAAAACACACAAGGCATGTGTATGTGTGCCCAAAATACCCAAAAGGAGAAATGGAGAAGAGATCATGGCATACCATGTCAGATGGAGGCAGAGTGCTTTCTTAGTTTCCCTCTCTTTCTTTCTCTGTCTCTATCTTGCAAGTGTGCATGCCCTCTAGCAAATTTTAAAAAAAGAAGAAAAAGAAGAGCAAATAATAATTTTGTAATTATCTCAAATGTGATTCTGAATTTTAGGCACTATTGTTTGTAAGAATAATGTGCATATAATGTAAATATTCAGAACTTACATTTTCATATCTCAGTATAATTCTTGCAATGGTATACTTAAATAAAAACATTTCGCATAACTCAAAGTAAGTAATTTATTCTGGGGCAAAAATAAGATTTTTTCAAAAAACTTGGTCACCACTTAAAAATCTTTTCCATAAACCAGGAAGGCTTATCATGACATTAAAATGAATAGAATGCTTTGGCAGTAGACAAATTTTATTTTAGTGAAAACCGAAATGAAACAACTAAAAATGATAGCATATAAAAAATTCTTAATATAATTTGTATGTGTTAGTTCCAAACCTTCTCAATCAATTATTTCAGGAGTTTTATTATTTCATTTTTATATATTTTTTAATTAGTTATCTAAAGTATTATCTAAAAGATTATTTTTTGGCCCAGTCTAATGGCACTGTCTGTAGAAAACTGAGCTACAGTGCTAGAAGCAACATGGGTGACCACTGGTTCAGATCCCCAGGTCAACCTGAAAATATGTTGGACAAAGTGTGTGTGTGCCAAACATCTTGACAAACGCTGGAGGGCTGCAGAAAGGGGATCTTAGCAGACTAGACTCTTTTGAGGGTGCTTCTTTCTCTCCCTCTTTTTCTCTCTCTAGTGTGTGCATACGTGCTCTCTATCATGACTAGAAATTAGTACACTTAGGGCCAGTTTATAGTATGGTGGCTGGATCCCAGATGGTCAAGTGCACAGTTTGAATCTTAGACCTGTTGACTTGGAAAACATTCTGGGCCTTGTGAGTGTGTGCCCAAAATCTCAAGAAGAAAATGGAGGAGAAGGCGAGATAGTACACAGGGACTCTAAGAATATAGTCCATGTTTGAGCTAACCAATCGAATGAACTGTTGGAGTATAGGTCCAAATGGAATAAAACAATGGCTGAATATTGTTAGGGTATAGGCTCAAAATAGAATTACAAAGTGATTTTAAGGTGGAGACACAATAGCTCAGCAGCTGCTCAGTCCTCACTAAACTGTTCACTCAGAGGAAAGGACTTGTAGCAGGAACACAATGATTGACCAAAAACAAATATAGCAATTAAGGTTTTTTATAGGTGTCACTACATTCTGAGGAAAAGATAATGGTCTTTATGGCCCAAGCTTGTACATAGAGAGAGGATCATGACATTTGTACCCACTCCAAAATTAGGAGAAAATTAACTGGATCCATCTAGTATGTGACTCCCACTACAAGGGGCATGTCTTGTCTCAGTTCCTCTTCAGCAATCCATTTTTTGGGGTCCTCCCTGTCTGGAAACTTTTCTCTACTTCAATAAACTCTGATTTGCTAGCCTTTCTCTGTGTCCATGTTTCTAATTCTTTGGAAGTCGCAAATGAGAAGCAGCATCACTCTTCCATGACAAAGGGATTGCAGTATGTTCATCTCACCTGGGAGGTATTCTCTCTCTCTCTCTCTCATCTCTCCAGGGAGGGTGTGTGTCCTACAGTAATTAAATAATAAATAAATACACTGAAACAAACCAACAAGTCTGGTCCCATAGTGCAGCAGCTAACCACTGTGCATAGAACACTGGATAACATATGTGAGACCAAAATTAAAATTCCGAGCTTGGCACTAACAAAACACACTGGGTACATGTGCATGTATTTCCAAAATCCTGATGAAAAAGAGAAATGGAAGAAAAAGTATTGTAGTGTGATCACACTCCATTGTGGAGCTGGGGTTGCTTTCTCTCTCTCTCTGGCAAGCTCATGAAACCAGGTAATCTCTAAAAAACAAGCCAATAAACAAAACCCAATTCTTTTTTTTTTTGGAAACCTCAAAAAAAAAAGCCAATAAACAAAACCCAATTCTTTTTTTTTTCACATTTTTTATTTCATTTTATTTTATACATTTGATCACATTATTTAGCTTACAAAATGAATATTTCAACAGATGAACATTTCTCCCTGGTCCAGTTGATAAAACTATAAAATATCAACAGATAATAAATACCACATTTCTTTGTCCCATTAATGCTTTGCCTCCCTAAATCTACAAATAGAACTATCATATTATCCAGCAATCTCACTCCTTGGTATCTACCCAAAGGACAGAAGAATACTTAATCGGAAAAGTGCTTGCACAACTCAATTATTTTTTTAATGGCCAATCCAATAACTTACAACTTTACTGAAGACGATTAAGTATGAAGTGAGTAAGCATTGATTATACATATATATGAAATTTACAAAAGTATACAGAAAAGTATACATATTTTTTCCCATGACTTTTCACAGTTTACTAGTAACTTAGTCTTTCTGGAAACAAAGGACACAAGTTTAAAGGCTCAAAGCTCTTTATAATGTTCTCTGTGGTTGCAGTAACTGTTTATCACACTGGGTGCTGACAGGAAACTTAAAAAAATAAGAACTACAGGGAACCAGCAGTTAGCATAATGGCTATGTCGCTGGACTTCCACGTAGTCGACCGCGGTTCGTGTCCCGGACCCGGTGGCTTAAAACTCACGCTGGGCGCGTGTGTGTGCGTGCCCAAGATCCTGGGAGGAGAATGGAGGAGAAGGGATTGTGGCGTGACCATCCCCCCTGGGGGGTGATTTCTCACTTTCTGTCTCTATGTCTCTCTCTGTCTGTCTGGCGAGCGCACGCGCCCTATAGTGAAAAAAAAAGATCTCTCAAAAAAAAAAAAATAAGAACTACAGATGGATGACTGATAGAGAGTTCCAGAATCTAAGATAATAATGATGAAATGCATACACACACACACACACACATACACATACACACACACACACACACACACACACAGCTGGAGCTACAGAGAAAAAAGGCATAAGATTAAACAGCAGATACTGAACATTGCCTTAAGGAAGGTCATTTAGTATGAAATAAACAAAAAAATAAGCTGAAGGAAAAAAAATTATAATTGTGTTTTACAAACAATGTTAGAATCAGTTCAGCACAAAAAGAGCAGAAATATTGAAATATTCTTTTCACTGGGGACTTTGAAAGGTTTGCAATGCACCACAGGGAGGCAGGAGAAGAGAGCATCAATTTTCACATCCCCTACAGAGAAATGAATTTAGACAACATTTTCTTAGATGGTCTGTTTACGTTCTTCCATTTTTGACAAAAGAATAACATGGTTTCTTTACATTCTGTTACTACTAAGGTTAAGTGCTCTCAAAATCAACAAATAACTGTGAACATACAAAATATTGCTGCACTTATTTTTGTTTTATTTATGTAAAATGTATTTATGCAAGTTTTTGGCCTCATTTATTATAAGAGCACAACATAATGACAGACCACTACTGAGAACACACTGCCTTTTAATCTGAAACTCCTTAATGTCACATATAAAATTCTGTTAAAATAATTAATTGGGAGGCCATCAGGCTGAGATTACTCCAGTGCCTTGGGCTTCTTTTTGGATAAACAAATTGAAAAACTAACTTAGAATGAATGCCTAAAATAACAAAACATAAGCTGAAACAACTAGAAATAACAAACTAACCTCCACCCAGAAAATTTATTCAAAAATGCCAGTTAACCTCCAACTATGAACTTTCCACTTTAATAAATCAAATATTTTCTTTGCCTAGCTTCTAGAAACATCTTATGAAAGTTTTCTCCCCAGATCTCCCTGGCAGTGCTCAGTTCATGAACTGCTTACCACTTATATCAGTTCTGTAAAATTTTAATGTGCCTTGTAGTCTATGGAACACTACACTCAGCTATAAAAAACAATGAGACCCTGACATATGACACAAAGTGGACAATTGTGGAAGATTTAATGCTAACCAAAGCAAGCTAGGCTATGAAAGAACGGTATTGTATGTTCCCACTCGGTATTTACTGTATATCTGTGCTCTATAGCGGAAACTGACAGATTAGAAGGTATAATAGCAGGGAGGGCAACTGTATGGAGACAGTATAGAGGGAGTAGTTGGGGGTAGGTAACAGGGGTGAGAGGCAAGGAATCTGGAAAAAACAGACCACACATTTAATACACAAAATATGAAAAGTTTTCTGCCGATGATAATGTATATGGCAATGTCTTCGACTTGACTAATATGCACTGTGTTCATGCCGGGAAAGCCAGGTTGTACATTGTAGAGCCGCACAGTCATTAATTGTAAATAAAATGATAAATAAAAAAAAGAAAAAGAAAATTTTAATGTGCCTAAACTTACTTTTAAACAATTCCTAAGGCAAATGTTACCATAAGGTATATTTTCCAATATTAAATGTCTTAAGTTTCAGTTCTTTCACTTATCTTTTAGAACCAATAATTTTGTAAATAACAGTAATGACATTGACTGCCAAAATACTATGGTGGAAGAAAGACTGTTTGTTTGCCTTTGATGGCAGCTTTTCCTGGTACTGAATGCATATCTATGTACTACTTTGATGTATATTGACACATGGTTTATGGGATATACGGAATAAGGACACACTTAATGCTTAGAAGGTATTCTCCAACATACATGGTCCACTAGAAAGTCACAGGCAGAGATTTTTTAACCAACCATCAAAATAATACTTCATCTAACTAAGCCAGATTAAGTATGACTCATGATTATGAATGCTATCCAAAATTGCACCAGATTACCAACTACTAGTTAGGACTAGAGATAGTCTTAACCTTCTCTTCAGTTTGAGTAAACTTTAAACAGAATTTTTTTCCCACTGCAGGCTCCTGACTTTCCTTTTCTTAGAGCATTTACTTTAGAAAACCTGTAATTGTGGGAACCAGCAGTTAGGGTAATGGCTATGTCGCTGGACTCCCACGTAGTCGACTGCGGTTTGCGTCCCGGACCCGGTGGCTTAAAACTCACACTGGGCGTGTGTACGTGTGTGCCCAAGATCCCAAGAGGAGAATGGAGGAGAAGGGATTGCGGCGTGACCATCCCCCCTGGGGGATGATTTCTCGCTTTCTGTCTCTCTGTCTCTCTTTGTCTGTCTGGCAACACATGTGCCCTATAGCGAAAACCTCTCCCAAAAAATAAAAAAAGAAAAGAAAAGAAAAAGAAAACCTGTAATTGTAAATCCTTTTCCTGCTCCCTCACAGTGTGAGTCTTCTCCCAACCTTCTACCAGTTTTACATATCAAGAATATTGTTCTTGGGATCAGCAGATGACATAATGGTTACATTGCTGGACTCCCGTGGAGTTGGCCACAGTTCAAGTCCTGGACCAGGTGACTTAAAGCTCACACTGGGTGTATGTGTGTGCATGCTCACGATCTTGAGAGGAGAATGGAGGAGAAGGGATTGCAGCATGGTCATTTATTACTTTCTATCTTTGTCTCTCTTGTGAGTGCACATGCCCTATAGAAAAAAATCTCTCTCTCTCAAAAAAAAAAATATTGTTCTCATAGACCCAGGAGTCATGTCTTTGAAATATAATTATCAAGAAAGATTAAGAATCCTCTTTCCCAGTTTCTGTAGGAGGATAGGAATCAACTTCAATTAAGCGCTATCAAACACAGATGGTTTCGTCACATGAACAGTCTTTCAGCCAATGTTCTTCAGAACTTTTCCAATAGCTCATTCCAGCACTTAATATATATTTTTTTAATTTCTCTTTCAGTAAGGTTGGGTTTAATCCCTCTCTCCTATTACAATAGTCTTGAATAAAATCTTCCTTGCTTGTACAACTTATCTGATACAATTTTTCCTTTGACAGTTCTTTGGTTGATTTTATATGTTGTGGCAAATCACAACTGACCGACTTTAAGGACTTATGGGGGCTGGGTAGAGATGGAAAGGAATCTCAACCGATTTGCAAACTACTGTTAAAATAGATCCTTAGAAGTTTTTGGCATAGTATCATAATATTTGAAAGTTATTAAATATGTTGCTTGCTTTCTGTTTTGAAATATTTTAGTCTCCTCTTCCTCGATGATTAAATTGACAGGAAGCTGTAAATAAATTAAGCTGCTGTCATTTATCTTTTCTCATATTACTGCCAAGAAACTTTGGAGATTGTTCCCTATAGTTTTTTTAGCAGGCATTTGTCATCCTATTTTCCACTGTATGGCACATTCTCAGGATCACAAAAATCTCTAATATATGTGCTGAATTGAACTGTTACCTAGACTGATTTTTCTTGAAATTTACATCTCACCCTGTTCTCCCCTGTTGTTCATTTGCCAACCTCATCTCTCTCTCTGTCTCTCTCTAGTGTGTGTACATGTGCTCCCTATCATGAATACACTTAGGGCCAACTGGTAGCAAAGTGTTTAAATCTGGTCCTCAAGACATTTTATGTATGGATCCTTCCGCCTGTCTAGGGTCAACTGCAAACTTTTTCCAACATCTCCAAGGCATAACAAAGTGTCTGGAATATATTTCACACAGTTTTGATCACTGTCTGTGAATTCTTGCTGCCCTGCCTCACCGGTTGCACTGGACTTCCTCAGGCACTAATACCAGTCTAGTTTATCTACTCCAGTTTGTTCAAGACTCTAAGCTTTCTTTATTTTATAAATTTTTTCAATTTTCTTTTCTTCATGATAATAATAATGCATGTGCCTTCATGAGACAGAGAGAGAGAGAAGCACATTTTACAGGGTCTCATCATGCCATTATTGCCTTTCCTCAGCGTTCCAATTCATCAGGATTTTGAATGTTCACACTCAGCCCAGTATATTTTCAAGCCAACCCAGAGATCTGAACTTGTGGTCAGTCACGTGGTTTCCAACACTACAATCCAGTGTTCTATGGACTCTGCCACTTTAGGATGGGCTAAACATCTTATGTTTCTTAATCTTTTTCAACAGCAATGACAGAATTAGTTCCCAGAAATTTATGTTACTCTATCTGTGTGTTCCATTCCCTCAACTAACACAAGAATCTGAATCCTTTAAGCCTTATACAGAAGCCTATTAAATCTCTGGTTAAAAAAAAAAAAGATTTAGAGTCAAAGTAAACTTGAGATGGAATCTTGTCATCATTTACCAACTATATGACTAATAATTTAAACTATAAGTTGCATAAAAACTTGTAAACTGGTGAGAATAATGATAATATCTCCATCATCATTTTGTCATGAGTTCTGAATAAGATGATGCACTTAATACAAGGGGACTTTGAAAATTCATGGAAGCACATTATGAAGAAACTGCGTATGGATTTCAAATTTATTTTCACCAAAATAAACTTGCTCTTTAATGCCATATTTTCACAACCTTTTTGAAGTTCCCTTGTATATTTAGCACACTGCTGTGTACAGAGATTCTGCTCAGTGAATGTGAACTGCTATTACGATTATAATTACTATGCTATCATTGATTTTTACAAATCGTTTTTATAGTTTAGCAGCTTGTAATTTTTTTTCTAGTATTGATTTTCTTTGTGGTAGATATTGAAAAAAGCTTTAGGAAGAGTTTAAGAACTCATGTCTAATTGCCTTAAACTTTCAAATTCAGTTCAGCATCAATATGAACATACTTTCAAATGATTTTCTTATTGTTTACAGACTGTTTCCAGAGATTTTATATTTTATAGCAATGAATAGAAATCAGCAGAGTTTATTTGATAATTTAGAAGTTTGATAAGATTGGAAATTCTTTGTTTAATTTCTAAAGAATATAAAAATCTATATTATTTCAATTTTATTCTGTAGACTAGACTGAAGAGAGTTTAAGATTACCCCAGGGTCACAGTATAATCATCCAAAAATAGACATTTTCATTGGTGTGCAATTAGTACATTCTCACTCTATTGAAGAGTCTTTAGAAAATTATCAAATCCCCAGAAGTACCTTGCTTATCTGGTACTTTCACATTAGGAGATTCTATTCTGAGATGGTTAAAGTAATGGTTATGCTTCTAGGTTATTTGCTCACAATCTTATACAAAATATGCAACATGCCCTCATTTGGCTTCAGAAGAGAATAAGTGGCAAGCACCATTAACAATAACAGTAACACAAGATGCTGGATTGCTGTTTTCTGGAATAAAATATGAAAAGATAGCAAAACTCATCCTTTGGGAATGGAATGTGGCATATTTTTCTTTTACTTGAAAAGCTTAGAGAAGAGAAAAAGCAAGCTTTATTTAATGCTTCTGAAACACAGTATTGACTAATAAAGAAATTATATTTTAGAAAATATATATATATATAGCATCATCTCTAAAAATCTATGTAATAAACTGAAAGATTCAATTATTAAATACAATGGTTAGGCAAAAAGGGATTGCTATGTTTATATATTTATAGACTTATCTCTTAGAAAATAAATTGAAGAATGTTTTATTTTTAATTCTAATAAAATAGGATACTTGGTTTATTCAATTGTATATGCATACATACTAAACATGAGATTTATATAAGCGTTCATGTGGAAATTTCAGCTATAAGTTGGTTATATTAGTCTATACGTTTGTTAGGCAAGAGATCTGAGATGGAGATATACATTTGGGAATTGTTGGCCTAAAGATGACATTTAAAGCCATCTTTATTTTTTTCATTTACTTAATTTTTTAGAATTTTTCCATAGAGTGCGTGCACTTGCCAGAGAGAGAGAGAGAGAGACAAAGACAGAGACAGTGAGAGGAAGAATGAGCAGTCACCCTGCAAGGAGGATGGCTGCAACTTAATCCCTTCTCCTTCATTCTTCTCCTGGGATCTTGGGCATAAACCCCTATGCGCCATGTGTGATTTTCAAGACACCAGGTCCAGGACTCAAATCATGGACAACCATAAAGGAGTCCAGTAACGGTAACTGCTATACCATCTACTGGTCTCACTGTTAAGATCCTCCTGTCAGCCTTTCTGAGTTGCTGGGAGTACAGGTGCACAGCACTGCCCCATCCTTAGGTTGAATTGGAAATTGAGCCTGGACCTCTTATGTAACCCCCGGGTGCTGAGTACGATGTCCTGCAGCATAGCTACATGCATTAACTACAGCTGGGCCTATGTGTTTGTTTTCCTTATTTGGCATTTAGTCCAGACATTCTTGGAATTGTCTCAGCTGTTCAGCAGTGTCATTAAGGATGTAGGTTCTTGCTGTCTCTATGTTCTACCAACCTTAGCAAGTTGGCTTTCATCTTTTTGCTTTTCATATGACATTTATACCTCCAGCCTCATACTGTTATTCTATGCAGCAAAGTGGGAGCGTAGCCAAGACAAAAAGCAGTATTAGTGAGCTTCTGTTTTCCACTTATTTCTAAGACTATATCACGTGGTTAACTCACACAGTCACAGAGGCTGATGAATTGAGTCTGATATTTATAGTCTCATATGTTAGAGGATGGTAAAATAGAATAAAGTTGAAATGAGGGTTGGGTGAGGAAGACTGTTTCTGTTGCATTTGGCGTGTTCTCTTTTCTAAGAAAAAATATCAGTTTAAAAATATGTTTTCAGTCATTGACAAGAGCAAAACACAAGAGACCCTTCATTTTCTAGTGTGTAATGCCGAGGACTCTTCATAGTGTCTTAGAGATAAAATGGAAGAAATCTTTTGGTAATGACTATAGTTAAATTTCTTGTTACTCTGGGAAGGAAATGCATGATTTAAGCTGATTGCCAAAATATAGTCACATGATACGTCTTCCACTTGATTTACGGAGTGGAACTAAAAACCACATCTGCCACCCACTTTTACGACAGGTTTCTACTAATGACTCTGATAACCTATCATCTCAACTCTAAGACATAATCAATTATTAGGTTGTTGGGAAAGTTATGATGTATTGTTCTATGTTTCCCTATGCAAAAAGTGCATCATGACTTTCCTGATGACCAAGTGCTTATCTTTCAACTGAAGTATAGAAGGAAAGAAATACATAAAGACTTGCACAGTGGTACTTAGATATTTGTTGATTTACTGATATGCTTTTATCTCTGAATATTTTCAAATGAACATTAATTCAGATGACTAAAGTCAGTCTTCCATAATCTTTGATTACTAAAAGTCATAATTAGGAACTATATACAAAGTGTATTTTAATAATGTCTTTATTTGTATAAAGCATTATGGACTTAAAAGTGTTTTCCCAAACATTTTGCCATTTTCATTGATATGGCTTTATTTCAAAATGGTATGATTCTTATTGTAATATATATTGTACATGAATTTTCTATTGTTTCATTCATTAGCAAATAATTATAAAATCCCTATTTCTTCAATCACACTAGTTTTTTAAAAAAAGAGTCCTTGCTGTCATGGAATTTACTTTGCAATGGGGAAAGACACAAAATACATAAATAAATGCTGCCTATGTTAGATAGTGGTAAGGAATAGAAAATATTTTTCTTTAAATATTGACAGAGGGTAACTGCATTTACAAGGAAGAGAGAGAGAAAGTGAAAATTCACTTCTTCTGGGGAATAGTCATGTCACAATCCTTTCTTCTTCATTTCTCACTTCTTCCAGCAGGTTTTCTTAAGCCCCTGAGTCTGGACTTGAACCATGTAGCCAACCATGTTGCATACAGCAGCTTGAACTGCCACAGCACTGTCTGGCCTGGGGATATAAAATAAATAGGCATGTGGGGATAAAGAATGGATGGTATGGGTACCATGACATGTGGGGTGATCAACAAAGCCCTGACTTGGGAAGAAATAAAAGACAGGAGAGTTTCAACTTTAGGGAAAAGTAATGCCAAAACATCATTGGTGTGATCAAGGCGCAGCAAGGAACAAGTGTGGCTGGAGCTGAGAAAGTAAGAAAAATATAGGGAGGTGAACTGGGGTCTCGATGCCATGGACATTTTAGGCTATTAGAACTTTATTGAAAAACAAAACTCAAAATCATAACTTAATTGATATAGTTAATTGACCAATTTTGTTTTTTCCTATAATAAAATGAGTATTCAAAATAAAGTTTGATCGCTAACATTTTTTTAATGCTCCTTGGGTAAAATTAAATTTCAGAGTAATGTACTTTATAAATAATATATGTGCATAGGTAATACTTATTTAAATGTACATGCTTTTCAGTGATCCTAAAAGTGGTGATATCTGTTTATCTTTTGATGTCGAGTTCAAAGTTTTCAAATACGTGTAACTTTAGATTGACCACGGAGAGGTTGTGTGGGTAGTGTACAGATTGCTGCCTACACAGTGTTATCCTCTTCATGTCAAACCCAATTCTTGGCACTCCCACACACTATGATTCAAAGTCATTGTTTCCCTAGCCTGGATATAGGACTGGAAATTATCACATTATTCATTCCCTTGAGTTCAGGCTCTGGAGGTTGCTGATAATTATCTAAATACCCTTTGAGAGGAGAGACAAATTAATCTATTATCTATTTAGAAATTCTCTTAAATATAATTATCACCCAGTAAGACATTGTGAGAATGGGACAGAGGTGGTGAGTTTTCATAAAACTGAACACCATTTGTGAATGTGACATTTCCACGGAAGTTGTACTCGGAAGGGACCCGGGTAGCTGAGAATCAGAATCAAAACATTGGACATGAAGAGGAAGGTGATTAAATTACATGACTAATTATATTCAAGGTTAACCGTGCCCAGAGAATGGAAGCTATAGTCTAGGGGAAAGTGCTAATGACCTGGATTGTTGACTTAGCTGTTTCACATCTGGTGACGCTAAAGAATCCGATGACATACATAAAAATGCTTTCTTAAGTGATAACCAGAGAGCGTGTTGTAGAGTTTGGCATACAGTAAGCAGAAAGTAAATATGAATTACATTAATATACAGAATTCACTTAGTTATAATAGAATTTGGGCATTTTAATGCAGAAACTCCAGATCAGTCTCAAGAAATCAGTACTGAAAAAATATATTAAATTTTTTATAAGTTTCAGGTGCCAGATGGTCTCTGAAAAATTATTCTCTCTCTGAGCCTCACCCTGTTCCTTATTTTCACTATCCTTACTCAAGGATACCTGTCAACATTTGAAAATACTCAACGAATACTAAATGATACATGAACATCTTTTCTGACCTTAAACACATGCCTGTACCTCAGCCCACTAATGTTCTTTCAATAAAAATTTAAAAGAAATAACAACTATTTTAAAACAGAATTGGAAGTTTTTAGAGCTTTTTGTTTCCTTTTTTTTTCTCTCTCTAAAGAGTTGATAAAAGTGAATTAAGAAAAAGTGAGACTCAAGGATTGAAGTGCAGCTCTGGCTTCTGAAAAGATGATGAAAAACATAACCTGCAACCTTCTTTTCCCAAGCCCAATGCCAGGGGTGCCACCGAAGCAAAGAGAATGATTGGACCTTATACCTATACAAAGTATTTGAAGTAGCTATAGAGACAGAAGCTGTTTGGCATTGGTGTGAGAAGAAACTGACAACAAAGGAGACCATGAGTGGTAGGTGTGCTGGAGAACAGAGTTTTTTTTGGTTTTTTTTTTTTTTTTTTTTATTTTTTTTTTTTATGATCTCCAACTTTCATGAGAAGATGCCTGCCTACCCTACTGTAAATGAGAGTCTGAATCCAACAATGCCAGTTGTCACTGACCTGTGACAAAGAGACAATTACAGGGTGGAGATCAAGCCTTGTTGAAATAGCAAAAATATAAAAGGAATTCAAGTAGACCCGTTAGCCTCTGCATGTTATCCTTTTCCATTTCTTCTCCATGCATATTCAAGGCTAGATGTAAAACACTAATGGAGGGTGAATGGGAGGGTGCTCTTGGTAAAGAACAAAGCCTAGAATGGTTACCAATCAGGTAAGAATCCAGGGAGACTCCCAACAGCTATTGCAATTCTGGTGGTCCTGCTTCTCCCTTATGTCTTGCACACACAGCACACAAACACACACACATGTGCACGCACACACACACACCCATGAGAGGTTTGATAGGACAATGTCAAAGGTGAAATGCAGACATTAAACATTTTTGTATAGCAAAGTGAACAGCGCTAATATTAATAGTTGGAAGATGAAGTTAGTTATTTATCATCTAGAGTATTTTCTATATGGAATCAAAAGACTTAAGGAAATGGAAAACATCAGTGAAATATAGGAACTTCCAAGAATAAAAGAATTTTTAACAATTGTGGCAGTCTCTTTTGGAGGAAAAATTATTAAATAGAAATATTTGCATTAGTAATAACTAAGATGTTTAAAAAAAACATAAAGTACATATCTCATACTGAAATGTCCAGGAAAATTCCAAAGTAAAAGACAGGGGAGGAAAAAAGAAAAACTATTAAAAACTTCCAGAGCAGAGGAGAAGTTCATTTACAAATGAAGAATCATCAGAATGACATTGGACTTTTTATTGGCATGTTTACATGCAAGATAATAATGGAGTGATATTTTTAAAGTTTTGAAGAAAAGGAATTGTGAACTACTGTCTACTCTCCAGCTCATTTATTTAAATATGAGAATGGGATTAAGAATATTCTCAGGTGTAAGGACTCAAAGTTAATTATTCAAAGATCCCCTTTCAAAGCCTTCCTCGAGGAAGTACTCCAATAAACACTAGAAAATAAATTCTGGGATATCATAGGTGGACAATGAAACTAACAATGGGCAAGTGACTGAAAGTACAAGGATTAAATATATCTCTTGATTTATAACTTGATATTTTGAATATCTACATATCTATCTAAATATGCATCAACAATCTCCTATCTATCCATATGACTATTTTTCTCTATAAAATAATCCAGGAGTAGATTCATAGATTATTTCAATATGATGAGGGTGTGGAGTGTTATGGGCTTTAAGGACAGTAGAGGGAACTAATAAGAAATGTGCTAAGGCACATTTGTGTTCTGGAGGAAGATATTGTCAAGCTGAGGAAATTTATAGGAGTAAATAAAATATGTACAAATGTGAGTAGTGGTAGAGAGTTAGAAATAAGAATAACCACTACATACATAAAATTATCATATCTTACTTTAAAGTCAGATGACTATATGTCAAAAGCATAGAGGACGATAAAACCACTAAAAAAGGGTGACAAAATATAACATGAGATGACAGAAAAAAATTTTGGTATAACAAGAATCAACACAAAATAAAATTATTTATTAAATCATTAAAAGTCAGAGACTCGCTTGAAAGAAAATAGCAAAAGTTTGAAGAAACAGTTTAAGAAAACTATTTTAGCCAAATGTTAACCAAAAGAAAATTGGATCAGTAATTTTAATAACAAAGAAATGAATTTAAGTTGACTTAAAAAACTTCATAAGAAATAGAAATGTTATAGTCTGACAAAAAGCACGACTAATCAAGAACATATGAGCTAAAGTGAGTATTGAACTTTATCCAGTGTTTTTAAGGGCAAGCTTAGATATAAGCCACATTTTAGGCCTTAAAGGTAGCTTAATAAATCCAAAGTATAAGCATATCACTTCTTTAATTATACCACAATGAAATAAAATGGATAGAAAGAGAATGCCTTAAAATCTGATACCTCTGAAAACTAAAAACGAGTGTTATTAAGTATTCCTGTGTGAAGGAGGATCTCATAAAACAAATTAGAATTTACTTAGAGCTGCATGACAATCAAGACACTACATGTCAAAACTTGTGTGACACAGCAAAGACCCTGCTTAAAGAAAGATTTATAATTGTAAATACATTAATCACAGTACAAGAAAGAATAAAAAGAAAAAAAAATCAGACTTTAATTTATTTCAGGAACCCAAAACACTGACATAGTGATAACAAATCCAGTTGAATGAGAAGGTAAGACAGAGATCAATGAGATAGAAAAGGAAAGGTAGATAAAAGAAGTGTAACCACGGAATAGCTTTTGGAAAATATGAATCAATTGCCAATTGTTAAGTAACTGCTCAACCGAAATAGCAGCAATTTAGTAAAATAAAATCCATTATGTAAAAGAAAACTAGCTGTAGACAAACAATGATTACAAGATAGTAAAGGAATATTATGAAGACTTATAATACATTTTTAATATAACAACTATTTAAATGTTAGGAAAAAATTTATATATTAAATGTCAAAATCGGTGCAGGACAAAATAGAAAACTTGAATAGACTATAATCTACTACAGAAATTTACAGAAATTCACGTGATGAGTAGAGTACATCTTGTCCCCTCAATAAATAAAAAAAATCACAGTTTAGTTTGTTGATAAGTTTTTTCCAAAGATTCAAAGAACAGAATATAGTTATATATTTTTTTATACTATAAAAAGTTTTCCATTTATTTTTGTGAAGTTAATGTGACTTTAATTCCAACTGGAAAATGAAACTATAAGAAAAAAAGAACAATAGGTTAATTTATGACAAATGCAAAACTTGAAAAAAAGTATTCCTCATAACCAGTTAGAGTTTAGTTCAAGAGTGCAAGAATTGTTCCACAGTAAAAAGTTTATTTTTCTATTTACCACATCAATTCAAGGAAAATAACCAATTATTTGAATAGAATTAGAAAAAAGTAAAGTTAATGCCTGGTTATTATTAAAGTCAATAACAAAAAACTTTCTGGGAGCTGCAGATAGAGAGGACATTATGTAGCTTACTGAAATTCAGAAACAAATATTTCCATTCTGCTTAAGACCAACATGATCATCAGACATGTACATTGACACTATTGGTCATCAATATTTTATTAGGTGTTCTAAGCAATTACATAAGAAAATCAAAAGAAATAAATAGTATAAGGATTAGAAGAAAGAGACTGAAAGTTTTTCAAACTGTTTGATTGATGCCTCAGAACCCTCTGAAACATTACTGGAACAAATTAAATAGTTTGCAAAGCTTATGATTAAGAATAAATTTGACATAATTAACACATGAAACAAGTAATGCCCTTTTATATCACAAATAACCGACTAGATAATTTAGCAGAAAGCTACATCATTCACATACAACAAAAATTTAGAATAATTTGAAATTAACCCAAGAAGAGCAGAAAAACCTCATGAAAACCATTTAAAAACTCTATTGAAAGACATACACAACACATGAATAAATGTAGTTCTCTTCATGCCCACAGACAAAATATCACCATTGATGAAATAACTACTTTAAGCATGTTAACTCTTTTTTTTTTTTTCTTTGTTTTGGAGAGGTTTTTGCTAAAGGGTGTGTGTGCTCGCCAGACAGACAGAGAGAGACATAGAGACAGAAAGCGAGAAATCACCCCCCAGGGAGATGGTCATGCCGCAATCCCTTCTTTATTCTCCTCTTGGGATCTTGGGCATGCACACACACGCGCCCGGCGTGAGTTTTAAGCCACTGGGTCCTGGACATGAACCGCGTTTCGACTACGTGGGAGTCCAGCAACACAGCCATTACGCTAACTGCTGGTTCCCAAGCATGTTAACTCTTAACAAACTAGTTGATGATGTAAATCTCCCCCAACAGAATTTTTGAGAAATTTAGTAAGTGTATGTTAAAATTTACATAAGAATATAAAATGACCTTAATAATATATTAGCTCATTCAAGCTACTATATCACAGGACAGCACAGACTGGGTAGCTTATGAACTACAGATACATGCTTCTTCCATTTTGAGGGTAGAAGTCCAAGATCAAAGTGAGAGTTGATGTGGGTGTTTAGTGAGGGCCCACTTCCTGGTTTATGGATGGCCATCTTCTCTCTGGACCTTGCCATGAAAGGGGCAAAGGAATTCTCTGGAGTTTCTTTTACAAGGGGACACTTTCATTTAGGCTCTGCCCTTATAATCATTTTTTAAAAAATTATTATTATTATTATTATGTATATGTTCAATTGCTACAGATCATTTAGATTGTAAAGAGATTTTAGCCAGCATGATACACATCTCAGTCTAGTTGAGAATACTGTGTCTCCACTTAACATATTCAGACTGTCTACACTCTATGGTAGAGACTGAAAGACTGGAGGACATGAAAACATTAAAAATTGTTATAGACACTAGAGAAAATGTGGAAGGAGAGTGTGGGATAGGAAGAGTACAGGAATGGAAATTAGGGGAAAAAATGGAGAGTTAAGGTATTTGTGGGACACAGATTTAATTTGTTATCTGCCCTTATAATCTAATCACTTCCTAAAGGCCCCACCTCCAAATAGCATTGTACTTGGGAATAAAATTCAAGACACAATTTATTTTTCAGGGTGGGGTTGGGACACAAACATTCAGTCTATAGCAAAAACTATTGTCAGTTTTAAGGAGGAGCAAAGAAAACTCATTCTACAAAAACTAGAGTACAGTCAAAAGACATAGTGTCATACTTATAAAAAAAGATGTGAAGATCGGTGGAATAAAAACTTAGAAACAGACTCACGTATACAAAAAAACTGGAATTTTTATTAGGAAATAGAATTGAGAAAATTGACCATTATATGGAGAAAATAGTTTGACCTCTATTAAATCCCCACTGAATTAAAAAAAATAATTTAAAGGGATAAATCCAAACTAATAAAAGAAACATGTGCTTTACCACTATGACACAAATAAATGATTAACTTGACTGCATTAAAATGAAAGATTTTAGTTCAAGAAATGACACTTTGCATTCTAACGAATGGATGATTCTTTGAAATTTTACTTTCCAGGAAATATGCAAATACATGCACACACATAACATACACACACACACACACACACACACACACACTACCCAGGAGATTCTATTGAAAAAGAGCAAAAGAGGTAATTTGTAAAAGAGAAACATCAATGACTAACAAGCATATAAATAGATTTTTATAACCTCATCAAAGTACAAATTAAAATGATAAGCAATGATACTTTTTCTCTGACCATACATTAAACTTAATAAGTCCGATTATTTGTAAGCATGAAGTTTGGAGCATTCGTGTTTTAGTTGGAATCCAAATGAATGCTGCTGTTCTGCAGGACAATTTGCCCTACTTAGTAAATGTGTCTTGTACTCTGGATCATACCCATTACAGAGAGGAAAATCTCACATAGGTATGTCCTGAGGTACAGATATAAAGATTTTGATTGTAATACTAATTTTGGGGTCAAAGAAATGGACGCAACCTAGGTTTGTATTTCTAGGGTGGTAGAAAGGGAAATATGGGTTACTATGAGGCAGTTAAAGTAGTAAACAGGGTATTGTGCAAAAACAAAAAATCAGATCTTAAAAGCATTACGTCAAGGGAATATGCGAGAAAGAATGGATCTGTAACACAAATGGACACAGACGATGTCATGAGCTCTTTATGTATATAATGCTCTAACATGGTTGTGAATAATTGTCAATTAGGGAGATAGATGTAGATGTGGAGATCTGACAAAAATGCCAAATCATATTTTAAAAGTTCAAAAAACTGTGGACTACTGAGAATGATTAATTTTTCTTATCTGAAGATCAGGAGAGAAAAAAATACATTATATAATATTTGTTTTCAAAATAATTACTCAAACTTTTTAATAGGAAAATTAAATGGACAAAATTCAAGGTAAGAGAATGTGGACGACAGTATTTATTTGTTTTGAAGTCTATAGGTATATAAATTAAAATCAGTGCAGTTGACCAGGGATATTGCCTGATAACCTGCTTTGGGTTTATTACTTGGAAGGTTATGAGTGATTTAACCATCTGGAATAGCCCTAGAGTAAGAGTTATAAATGTATACAGTTCCTTTTTTATGTTATAGACCACAGATTAGTTTACTTTTAACACCCATCATGCCCTGAATTCATAGGGAATAAGTTCCAGTAGCTCAGGCTCCTTTCCATCAGTTCTCACAAAATGTGCTTCTCTGAGTGAAGCAGGCTGGTGCTTTAGTTAAACCCAGGTACCTTTCTCTTTGGCTTCCTTCTTTTTTTGGTCATTTTCCTTCACACGTTTTAGGAAGCTATCTCTGCTGTTAGAATGTTTAGTATGCTCAATACGCACATTAATTCTCCTGGCAAGAATCTTGCACTTGCTTGTGCACAACAATGCCAACAGTATGCTGGGTAACATTGTAGACTTCCAGTTTTGTCATGGTAACATTTGTGGGGCATTCCTTTTTGAACAGTACCCATTCCCTTAATGTCTACAACATCACCTTTCTAGTAGATTAGCATATATGTTGCCAAAGGAACCACTCCATGTCTTCTAAAAGGTCTAGAGGACATATATTAGGTGCCTCTCC
>NW_006159547.1:1207890-1242370 GCF_000334495.1 Tupaia belangeri chinensis | reverse complement strand
TTCCCTTTGTGTTCGTCATTTTGGTTAATTACTGGAAGATGGCGGTTCCGGCCGAAAGCTACGCTCATCTTTGAACAGTATCAGTTTGATTAACAGATGTGAATAGTGATCATATCCCACAAATAAACCACAGAGATATGCAAACTTTTACATTTGTGACTGAGTAAACCTACATGAAATATATTCCTTTACCACTTTTTCCATCGTATTCACAGATCTGAGTCATCAAAAAAATACTGTCAACGCTATTAAGAGAAAATTTGCTGCTCACCGAGAAATGGAATATTGTGAGAAATTGAATAATTTAATTATGGAGCTTCTCTCTTCACATTTGCCATATTAAAGGGTTTCTATTTCAAAATACGTTAAGAACTCCTACAACACAAATAATTTAACAGAAAAACAGGCAAAATAATTGAATACACCTTTCTTCCAAAAAACAAAGACATACAAATAGTCAACAGGTATCTGAAAAGGTGCTAAAAATTACTAATCATCAGGGATATGCAAATTAAAAACACAAGAAATCACCTCATACCTGATATTTTTCTTTGTTTATTAATTAATTTATTTTAAGCCTGTATTATGCTATGTTCTTATCTTCCCACTTCAACTTCCAGTTTTAAAAGTGATGAAGATTGGGAACCAGCAGTTGGCGTAATGGCTATGTTGCTGGATTCCCACGTAGTCGACCGCGGTTCGCGTCCTGGACCCGGTGGC
Source organism: Tupaia belangeri chinensis (assembly GCF_000334495.1). Lineage (NCBI taxonomy): Eukaryota > Metazoa > Chordata > Mammalia > Scandentia > Tupaiidae > Tupaia > Tupaia belangeri. The sequence continues at coordinate 1,241,650 of NW_006159547.1, read as the reverse complement.
TTGGAACTCACGCTGGGCGCGTGTGCGTGCATGCCCAAGATCCCAAGAGGAGAATGGAGGAGGGGTGATTGCGGCGTGGCCATCCCTCCTGGGGGGTGATTTCTCGCTTTCTGTCTCTATGTCTCTCTCTGTCTGGCGAGTGCAAGAGCCCTATAGCGGAAAAAAAAAAAAAGTGATGAAGATTGTGGTAGTGGTTTCCCAGGCATACATTTTTCTCCAAACTGAAATTGTGTATATTAAATATATACAAATTTTCATATGTCCATCATACATCAATAAAATATTTTTAAAAATAGTAAAACTTGGGACCAGCAGATGGTGCAATGGTTTCATCACTGGACTCCCACGTAGTTGATTGCAGTTTGAGTCCCTGATCCAGTGGCTTAAAATTCATGCTGGGCACGTGTGCATGCATGCCCAAAATCCCAGGAGGAGAGGAGAATGGAGGAGAAATGATTGCATCATTGCCATTCCCCCTGGGGAGCAATTTCTTGCTTTCTGTTTCTCAGTGTCTCTCTGGTGAATGCATGTGCTCTATAGCAAAAAATCTCTCTTAAAATAATAATAATAATAATAATAATAATAATAATTTTACCCCCCTCTTTTATCAATAGAACTCTGTTGTGAGAGTGAGATTATGCTGTAAATACTAACCTTAGCTTTGAGTTCCCTAAAAGGTAAAATAAAGGAAATTATTTGAAAATTTCAATTTTAGAAAATTCTTTCTCTTGATATGGAGAGCTGAGATAGTTGTAAACACATTGCTATTAAAGATATAGTTAGAATTTAAATGAAGTAGAACTGAGAAGTAATTTGAATGTAATATAGAATACATACAGTAAATATTGCATTTCTAAACTCTGATATATGACGTCAAAAAGAAAAGTGTTGGGACCAGCAGTTGGCATAATAGAGTCCCTCTTCTCCCATGTAGTTGATCATGGTTCGAGTCCCGGACCTGGTGGCTTAAACTCATGTCAGGCACATTCTCCTCAAGATCCTGAGAAGAGAATGGAGGAGAAGGGATTGTGGTGTGGGGTGATTACTCCATTCCCCTGTGGGGTGATTTCTCTTTTTCTGTCTCTCTGTTTCTCTCTGTCTGTCTGGCGAGTGCACATGCCCTATAGCAAACACCTCTCCAAAAAAAAAAAAAGAAAGTGTTCAAATAACTTTAAAATAGACTACTCGACTACTCTAAAAACTACTCTAAAATGTCTACTATAATTTTATGTGATTTTTAAATACATAATATGTTTATTTAAATAAACGTGAATTAAATGGTAAACATTAAAACACTGATGTCCAAAAATAAGACTATTTTCTACAAATTTTGTTGAATACATAGTGTATTCAGTAGTAAAAGATACTTATTAACTCTTCACTATTTTATGGACACCCTTCTTAGTGCTTGGATTAAATTAGTGAGTTAAACAGATGAAGATTTATCCTTCATGAAGTTGATGCTTAAATTGGTTAACTGTCTTAAAACTCTAAGAATTAAATGAAAAAAAATTTCAAATTGTCTCTGTTAAAATTTCAACTCCTGGTACTGGACAGTGGTGTCGTGGTTGGTGCTGGATTCCCACATAGCTGACCATGGTTCAGGTCCTGGACCTGGTGACTTGCTTTCTGTTTTCCTCTCTCTCTCTCTCTTTCTCTCTCCATCTCTCTCTGGTCAAATAAAGAATAATAATAAAATTAAATAAATAATTCTTGTTAAAAACAATTTCTTCATTGCAGCATTATTTACAGTTGCTAAGACATGGAATCAACTCGGGTATCCAAGAATGGCTGACTGGATTGAAGAATGTGGCACATGTACACTATGGAATATTACTTGGTCATAAGAAACGTGACCCTATTATTTCATACAAAGTAGATGAACATAGATATAATGCTAAGTGAAGTAAGCCTAACGGTGAAAGATAAACATTGTATATCTCTGCTCAGTAAGACCAAATGTCTGCATTTTATGGCAGAAATGGAAAGACCAGAAGATATAACAGTAGGGAAGACAAATGTGGATATCAAACACTATGGATACCGGTGGGATGGGCAGTGCGGGAGGGGGTGGCAGGGGCTTAAGGAGGAGTTACTTTCAGAAATAAGAATGTAAAGTTCTCCAAAGGAAAAAAAAAATGTTTATGGTAATATTCTTGATTTAATGGTAATGTTATGTATGTTTTAAAAACAAAACATATTGGGAACCAGCAGTTAGCGTAATGGCTATGTCGCTGGACTCCCACGTAGTCGACCGTGGTTCGTGTCCCGGACCCGGTGGCTTAAAACTCACACCGGGCGCGTGTGCGTGCATGCCCAAGATCCCGAGAGGAGAATGGAGGAGAAGGGATTGCGGCGTGACTATCCCCCCTGGGGGGTGATTTCTCGCTTTCTGTCTCTATGTCTCTCTCTGTCTGTCTGGCTAGCGCACGCGCCCTACAGTGAAAATCTCTCCAAAAAAAAAAAAACAAAAAAAAAAACAAAAAAAACCCAAAAAACATATTGTGTGCTACAGAAATGTACAACAATTAAATGTAAACAAGAAATTAAAAAATGAACAAACAAAAACGACACTTCTTGGCCCAACTTCAGTGGTACTGGCAGTAATGTACACTGAAGCCACATGGCTGACTGTGGGTTCAGATCCCATGTTGATGTGAAACATGGCAAGTGAAAATGCATTGACGATCCCGACTAACTGGAAGGCTGAGAGATGGGAACTGTAAGGGTATCTCATTCTCTTGTGCATGTACTCTTTCACAAAGAAAATAAAATAGACATTTTTAAAAAGTTTAAAAATCAATCACTGTTTGATCTTTTCCCCAAACAATGATTTTTATTTTATAGTTAATGTAAAGAAATATATGATGTTCTAACTTGTTTGGGAAAATAATATAAAGTAGAGATAATATGAAATATTTAGACATCATATTCTCAGTGTCTTTTCACTTTAAGGTGATTCATATTGTTGGAACAAAATTGAATAAAAGTCAGAGTTTTCTTATTCTATGATTAAGCAATAATATTTAAATCTAAATTACTTTTCCCTGAAATCTTTTTCTAGTTTGGACACTATGGAAAATGTATGGCAATACCCAGGAAGAAAAATATCTCTACTTCAACATTTGGGTATGTAACCCAGAAGCAAATTTGGTTTGTAATCCTTTGGGTGATATATCAAATTTGGTGAATTTTTCTTCAACGATATGAGGTGTCAAAATGAAGTTAATATTCTAACAATTGAAGATGTTTGAATTTCAAAAGATTTGGAGGCCTTTCAATTCTGTAAACAAAAATTGTAAGAAGTTGCATTTTTTAAGGTGAATTCCAATAATTTTATTTTTTTGACAATCCAAATTGCAGTAGAAAATTTTGAATAATTGAGACATTGCTTACATTATGTGACATACATAAAGCTTCATAAAAAAATTAAGGGATCCTGACTGCTAAAATAATATGCTATAAATACATACAGAGTCTCAATTTTCTAAAATGTTTCTAAAGTGATATAGATTGTTTAATGGCTCCAAATGGCAAAAAAAAAGTGAGAGTTATATGAGCTTCATATTCACAAACTAAATATAAAGGATATTGTTTTATGTGGCAGTTCAGATTATGTGATTGGCTATCAAGAATTTTTGTTGAAAAGTCTAACTAGGCACAATTACATTATTCACGTACAGGTAAAAATGCCTGATTTCGGACTCTGCTATAATCCATTTCTACTCAGTAATCATATTCACATACATCTCTCTCTCTCTTTTCCAGCTCACTTCCTTATGTTTAACTCTAATGTTAAGGTTGTTATTACTATAGTACAATGTTGGCTTAAAGTAATTAAAAAGCACTCATTTGTTTTTTCCATATTTTTCAGTGTCTAACTATTGTAAATGGATAACTCTTTTCTACGAAGATAATAAAGCTGAGATTATTTGCTTGAACATTCCAGAAGAAAGAGTAAGAGAAGACTCAGAATCTTTTGCCAGGTTTTGTCATTTTTCAGTTTGATTTGAGTTAATTTTATCCTTACTTCCAACATATGAAATTCTTTCATAGGCTACCAGCCATAATAAAATATTTCATAAAATATTGAGTTTCTCTAGGAGGCCTTTTTTATTATTTCCTAAACTTTCCTGATTCAACATTAATCTAGGAAATACATTTCATCTTTGGTGGCAGCTCTAAACTGCTTTGTCCATCCCTGAAACTAGTAGTGTAGCATCTTCAAATATCTCTAACCTTGATGCCTCTCCTACTTCCTTCTTCCACCTTTAAAGACTCTTTAAATTGTATTGGGTCCACTTGGACAATACAAGGTACTCTCTCTAGTTTAAGGTCAGCCAATTTACCAATTCCATTTACAAGCCTAAATCCACTTTGCTGTGATTATCATTTGTGGGGTAGATGGAGGATTACTCTACCTGCCACAGTTTACCAAACTGTGGTAAGGAGAGTAATCCTCCACCCACACTACCAATGAAGGCTGGGATAAGGTTAACTATTTTATCTTAAAACTACTGGAAAGAAAAACATTTGCAAATATGAGAGGGTATTTTGAAGAATTATGAGGTAGAAACTGCATAGGAACATGATAAACCCAAGAGACCAAGAGAAATAAAGCTGAAGAAACAATAAGGGATTGAAGAAGCATTGTGTTTCAAAGCCAGAGACAGCAGTAAAGTGTGTATATAATATGAGGTAAAAATAGAATCTTAGTTGCAGAAGTGAAAGGCTATATTTCATGAGGAATCCCACGTGAGAAATTTCCTGGTTCAAGAGTAGAGACCTTCCTGAGTGTGCTGGGCACACATGTGCCCCAGATCCAGGGCTGGTTGAATGCTGGGGATGGATGCTGTTATCAAGGCAGGTCTGTCTCATTCAAGAGAAAGTACATTTAAAAAAATCATTTGCAAGACGGTGCATGCGCTCAGTGAGAGAGACAGAAGGAGAGAAAGACAAACACCTCCATGGGGATGGTCACATTACAATCCCTTCTCTATTTCTCTCTCTCCTTGCGATTTTGGGCACACATGCACACACTCCTGGCATGTCTTTCAAGCTTCTCAGTGCAGGCTTGAACAATGCAGTTAGCCATGTGATATCCAGCTCACATTCCACTAGGCTAGGGGCTGCCCCAGATATAAATAAACTTTCAGAAAATAGAATTTCGCAAGTAAGTTTAATTGAGGTAACATAAATGCTTAATTGCAAATTAATTATTAGAGCTCTTCAATTTGTGTTTGGGATATGAAAATCTTGTTTCCCATCTAATTTGTAGTTACATTTTTTCAGATGCTGCCAAGAGTTTATTTTGTGATAACATAGTTCCTATTAGAGATTCTTGCCTAGTTCATATTTTTCTCTAGCATTTAATCTGGGACCTGAAAATTCAGCTTTGAGTTTCTACAGGGACAAGCTGGGAAGTTATTGCTTTAAAAAACAATTACACTGTTCTTAAGCATTTTCCTTGCCTTGCTTTTCATAATTTTTGAAAGTAAGTGATATAGCAGCTCCAGTTCTTTCAGGTGTTTCAGGTGGAGGGAAAAATCCCTCCTTTCCATTTTAGAGATGGATCTCTGTGAATGATTAAGGTTTCAAGTGAATATCACAACTCATGAAAAAAATTGCTGGCTAGAAAACAAGATCTGGAAATAGCAACAGCAGTAAAAGTAGATATGCTCTAGAGAGTTTGTACCATTAAATTATTCAACATTACTTAATTACATTTTCTTTCTCAGTCTAAGAGGCTACTAGGAAGTATCTCGTGCCTGTCTTCATTGTTTTCAAATGATCAAGACTATCAAAATAGATTTTTTTCTGTGCCATATTTTTCATTTTTTAAAAATGTGTGTGTAGAAAGAAATGAGTGTAATGTCAGCCATAATGTGAAATATCCAAAAGTACTAGGTACAAATATTTGTATACTGAGGTACAAACATCGATCACTAAAATCCAAGACCAAGAGAAACAAATGAGTTCACTACTACAGTCTTTTCACAGCTACACGAATATCAATGCCTTGAGTTTCTTAATCAAGGAAATAGCAGGCAAGCTCTTTTGTCATTATTTCTGCATCTCTTTTACTTTTCTCTTCATCATTGCTTTGGGACCATGGAGTGTTCAATATGCAACTCCTTAGCGTCTTAACCTTCCTGCTGGTGATTTTTCTTTTTCGCTGTAGCACCAACTCATTCATTGTGATGGAATATCTGGCTACACCATGTAAGTATACCAGCTTCAACCAGTGATTAAAGTACATTATACTCTAGGGCTAGGGGTGACATGATGGTAAAGGCCTGGACTCTTGCATGGCTGACCATGGTTCAAGTCTCAGACATGGTGGTTTTCTTTCTCATTTTTCAACTCTCTCACCCTCTCTCATGAGCACATGTTCCCTGTGTTAAGTTTAAAAAATAATAATGATAAGTAATTTTTAAAAAATTTAAAAAGCACATGACACTCTAATCTCAAATTTCTACCATTCCAGCTACTTTTATACATGGCTTATAAGTATTGTAAGTCTACTAATGGCATATTGTTCTTTTCTTTTGTTTCAGTTACCTCAATATATGGGTAAGAAAGTGGCATGGTGGTTAAAGCACTGGACTCCTACATGGCTGACTGTGGTTCATGTCCTAGACTCAGTAGCTTGAAAGTCACACCGGGTACTGTGTGTTCATGCCCAAAATACCAAGAGGAGATTGGAGGAGAAGGGATTGTGGTATGTCCATTCCCTCTGGGGTGTGATTTTTCACTTTCTCTGTCTCTCTCCAGGGAGCACACACACCCTATGGCAAAAACAAAGACAAAACCCTTAGTATTATTTAGCGTTTTCTGTTCATATTTAAATACACTCTTGATAGTTCTGGCTCTTTTTGCTGTTCTGTCCTATTTATCCAGCAAAATCCCAACTATGAATATGCCCAATCATTTGCTCTCTCAACAAATGCATTTAATCATTTGAGCACTGTTGAGAAAATTCTTACAATATGGCAAAGCCATTACCAAATTAAAATATATTTGAATGTTTCACAATTCTACCACAGAATAATAAAACCATTTATTTTTATATTTTTTTATATTTACAGTGTTGAAATTTCTGTGATCCAGAACTTTATCTGAACAAGGATTCCAATATCCCTATTTAGTTGTCTCCAAAGCACCTATTAATAAATATTGCTTGCTATTGTTATTATTATTATTGTTCCCTTCCCACCTCACTGTGGTTCTCTTCCAGTGTTTTCAGCTTCTACATTCAAAGCCTGAAATATAGGAATTATTTGTGACATTGTCTTTTTCTTTCATTAAACATGGAGTTCAGCACTGCGAATTGATTTTAACCTTCTAAATATTTCTCACTTCAGTCTTCTCTTCATCTCTCCTGCCCTTGTCCCAGTTCATACTTCTGCCTTCTACAATATCCCTTCTCAGTCCCTTTTTTTTTTTGAAAGAGGGAAATTTCTTTTTGCCATAAGTTGTGTTGTCTTGCCAGAGAGACAGAGACACAGAAAGCGAGAAGTCACTTTCCTTCACCTCCATTCTCCTCTTGGGATTTTGGGATTGCACACACATGTACCCGGTGTGAGTTTCAAACTGCTGGGACTAGGACTCAAACCATGGTCAACTAAATGGGAGTCCAGCACCTTAACTACTTTGCCATCTGCTAGCCCCAGTCCCTACTTTTCTCATATCCAAATTGCACCATTAAATCTCTTCTTCACACTGCAGCCACAGTGTTTTATGAAGTGTAAGTTTAGATATACCACCACTTGCTTTAAAACTTACACTGGTGCCATTACTCATATGATCAAAATATTTGATAGGGCCAGCAAACAAGTCCTTCAAGACTGACCTTACTTACCTTTGCTACTTCATTCTTTCCCATTTATGCTACTCTCAGTATTCTAGTCTTCCTGAACTTTGAATGATGCTCTAATGTTCTTCTGCCTGAATGCTTCCCCTGTTTCATCTTCCTTGCCCCCAACTTCTTTCTTCCTCATATTTCAATTCAGTTATTGCTTTCTCAGAGTATACACAAAATAAGTAAATGCTCAGTTTAGAAGCTTAATAGTATCACTAGCTTTTTTACATAGCACTTACGGCAATTTTAATTTCATAAACTTCTATGCTTCTCAGATTTCACTTACATGGTCAACATTAATGACCAAAAAAATACTTTGAGGTTGAATTAAACTCATCTAATACTAATAGCTTAACCTACTGATACCATCTTTGGTCTCTTCTTGAAATATGAAAATGTTAACTTGAATTTTGAGAGTATGGTTAGTAATGGATAAAGTTATTCCATGACTGGGACCAGCAGTTAGGGTAATGGCTATGTTGCTGGACTCCCACATAGTCAACCGCGGTTCGCATCCCGGACCCAGTGCCCAGGATCCTGAGAGGAGAATGGAAGAGAAGGGATTGCAGTGTGGCCATCCCCCCGGGGGGTGATTTCTCACTTTCTGTCTCTCTGTCTCTATCTGTCTTTCTGGTGAGCGCACACGCCTTATGACAAAAAAAACCTCTCCAAAAGAAGAAAAAAAAAAGAAATTATTCCATGGCCATTGCCACATAACCAAATTTTTTTCTTTAAATGTGTTTGCTATAGGGCGTGTGCACTCACCAGAAAGACAGAGAGACAGAGAGAAATCACTTCCCAGGGGGGATGGCCACTCTGCAATCCCTTCTGCTCTATTCTCCTCTCGGGATCCTGGGCATGCATGCACACGTACCTGGCATGAGTTTAAGACACCAGGCCTGGGACTCAAACCGTGGTTGACAACATGGGAGTCCAGCAATATAGCCATTATGAGAACTACTGGTCCGCATAACCAAATATCAAAGCTGCCTTATAGTTTACTCAATAGATTTGGTTATCTTTTATACCTTTTGGTAATCATTATTGTTAGTCATACCACTGTATTTCTTACAAAAAAAAAAAAAAACAATAAAAAAAGCACTATTACTTTCTTCCTCACTGATTTACCAATTGTTCTAATAGCTGCCCTTTTCTAAATAACTCTAATGTTGCCATGAGTAGATTGGATTTTTACTGTGAGCTCCATGAATGCATGTTGCCCATCTGCCTCTCTTGCCTGCCACCAATTGCAAAGCTCGGAGCTCTTTGCTGATTACTTACTCCATTTCTGTTTGGATAGACTCCCTGGATTCTGGACACTGAACATTTAGGTTGGAATTACAGAAATCACCATTATATCAATGTTATTCACATCCCATCTGTTGCTTTTTCCAAATGGAATTTTCTGATTTTGACTTATTTTCAAACTTTGTTCTCATATGTTCATGATTCAAATAGCTAATTTTTGGCTTTCTGTGTATTCAGAGCTGTATTCTGCATAATCTCCAGGTCCATCAGTGTACTTAACTCCTTTTCTTGTCCCGTGGGCTTCTAAGAATAAATGGTGACAAATAAAAACTTTAGTCACTGTTATTCACACTGAGAGTCATATTATGTACATTTTTTTAATGATTAAAAGATTGCAAACCTCTTCACTTAAAATATTGTATTTGTTCCTCCCTATTACCCTTAGAAGGTGGTTGTATTATTTTTGTTATCCCATTTTATATATAAGAAAATTAAACTTAAAAACGTTATCAGACTCAACCAAATCATATAGTTATTCACTAGGAAAATGAAAGCCAAATTTCTGATCTTCTGATTTAGAGTTCAATCTTCTTTCAATAATGACCTTGGATTTTTGGTAATTATTTTCAATTTAAAGACAATCATTCTATTGAGGGGAGTTATTAAAAACAAATGCCCCAAGTTCCCATTTTTTTACTTGGAAGTGGTTGTGAGAATGTATGACCAGCTTGCAGTGGGCCATTAAAGGACATAAAGGGAAAAGGAATGTGCTCATAAAGAGGTCAGTGCTACAGGGCATAAAACTGTAAAGGAAAACTGACCTGCCTCACTGCGGCCAAATGTAGGCCTAAAATCTTGCACTTTCAAGTAATGGGCTGTAGACTCCTAGGAAGTACATGGACACTCTCAGAGAGCAGCAGACCACATAGTTCTGCATTACTCAAAACTATGAAAGTAGTCATCTCGGGTTTTTTTTTTTTTTTTCTTTATTTGCACAGAAATTCAAGGTGTAATTTTAGAAAGTAGAGACACGTGGCCTCAGAAACGTTATTTTCCACATAAAATCAAGAGGTTATTAAGTGCAGCGGAAGATAAAGATAGTCCTCATGGAAAACAAATGCATAATATAGCACCACAGATTATATTCTAATTGCTACTGCAAATCACTGAGCTGATCGTCAGGGAGTGAGTTCGTAACTTAGGTTCTTTTTGCTTTGTTAGTTTGTGCTTTTGTTTGTTTTGAGTTTAGTTGTTTGTGGGTATTTATGTTTGAGGATGAAGAAAGTAGACAAGTTATTCTTAGCTTGATGCTGAAAATTGTCATGGATAGCATATATGATAACTTTAACTGGACTGGTGTGCAGTCTGTTCATGCTGGGAGAATTCAATTTGTGTTGATGTACAGTGATTAAATGTATAAAATAAATTTAAAAATCACATAGACAAAAAGAGTACTTTTGCTCTATGTATTATTCTAAATTATACGTGACTCTACTATATGTATAATTAAACCTATGTGTTGGAGTTCACATACTGAGCTGTGTCATGCCTTACTGTTTATAAGTCAGGTTATTTCACCAAGATATCACCAGGAGGAGGTCCAGAAACAAGATAATTTAAGGCCAAATTTCTGCTTTCAAAAAACAATGTGGTTTTAGAAAGATATGTTGACATAAAAAAGTAGCTAAAGAGATGGTTCCATATGTGGTTAGACATCAGGAATGTTATAGGAATTCAGAAAAAGGACCAATTAGCAAAGACTGGAATTGTCTACCACCAAGAACTCAATTCCTGTGTTGAATCAGAGAGAAGTACAGATCTCCAAATGAGGTGAGAGAAGTGTATCTGTATGATAGGGTTATCTTTTGGCAAGAGTGTAATATAACAAAGAAATCCAAGAAACATTTAGAGATTATACATTGTCTAGAGGAAAAATGAAAAGAAAAGGCATTTATGAAAAATACACAAATAAAAATGGATGATATACACGTTAGTCCAACAGTTTGTATGGAAACACATTCTGGAATGTAGCTTTAGAATCAAATTATATGCTAGCAGACAAAATGTGAAAGAATCTTCAAAAAGTGTGTGGGAAAAGTTATGACCCCCCCAAAATGTATACATTTCTAATTTTTTGCACCAAAATAAATTCATACTTTAATTTCAGTTTCACAAAATTGCTAGTTTCCTTATTTTTCTATTGGTTACAATAAGCTGAGTGTACAACCCATTCTAGACTATTCATATCTTGAAATTAGGGGACCATGTTTTGTATATTTCAGTATCCTCCACCTTGGTACAATTCTAGAAGCATATTAGTGCGGGTTGAATGGACAAATGAATAAATGTTACCTAAAAACTGGCTCCTCTTCTGATTATGGCAGAAAAAATTCACTACTTTCAAAGTTTTTTAGGCTTCTACTCATATACAGAATTGGAATTTCCTAGAAAATATTATAAATATTTTTTTACATTATTTTATTTACATTTTAGAATCCCATGACATAATCAGAGATTATCCTGATCCTCCACTTCATGAAGATAAAAAAAAAAAATTCTCAGAGGTTTTAAGTTAGATGGCCAAGATTATTTAGCTACGATGAAAATCTCCTTTTTTGCTCTGGGCTTGCCATTTTCTGGCAATAAACAATAACACATTTTAGTTAAACCTAACCTATGTGTTTAGTGCCTTATTGTACAACAACATTCTGTGCACTACCAGAATTTTAGAGGATTATTAAAGGTTCTAGTGGAATATTTTCCACTAGTTCCTGAAGGAAATCCCTATGGAGAAAATGAAACTCTTTTGAATTGGGACCAACAGCATGGTCGTGTGTCACCCACCTGTGAGATCTGTGTACAATTTTCTTCAACAAACCCAATTTTCAGATAGGACAGCTAGTACATAAAGATTAAGTGACTTGCTCAAAGCCAACACAGTGGTAAGAGACAAGGTGTATATTCAAACCTACAACCTTGGATTCTACATCCGGTGAATGTGTCATTGTCTAGACCCTTAAAAACTCTCTGATCTGAGGGAGAGAATCAAGAGATGAAGGGAAAGCAAAATATTTAAGGAACACAGAAATAAAAAATTATCTGTTAATTGTATAATAATATCTTTGACTGGACTGATAGGCAGTATATTCATAATGGGAAATTCATTCTGTATACTGTAGAGATGTAAAGTAATTAAATGCGAAAAATAAAATAAAATAAAATGCCTGAAAAAATAAACAAAACAAAACAAAAAAATATACTCTATTCTCAGAGGCTAGCAAAGAAGTCTCAGGAATCTGAGAATCTGCCAAGACGGAGGTAATATTATTTCTAGGGTAATACAGCCTCTTTTGTGCCCTATTTATTTCAAGGAGCATTTTAGGGACTCTGTAGAAATGCACTGCCTTTCTCCTTCAAATTTATGATCTATGTCCTCCAAGAATTTAGATCAATATGATGACCAAGTGATTCATCTCCCTATGTCACAGTCATTTACAATTGTCACTTTGAGAAACAGTTACCTCACTCCTTCTTCCTGATATATTCTGGACACTCTGTGGTATGAACGCTGCTAAAAATTATTTAAAAATATCTTTAAATAGAACAGTGCAGATCCATATAGAGTCAGTCTGCTAGATTTTCAGCTATGTTGTTTTAATCTACTTTCAAAAAATAATGTATGTAACAGAGGAAAAAATGAATAATGCTTCAGAAGCTACAGGAATTTTCCGAGGGTAATTAACTATATTTTCTTTTATAACTTTTGTAAGAGAGATCCTTTAAGAGTCACCCCAGTTTCGAGACCAGCAGTTAGCATAATGGCTATGTCACTGGACTCCCACATAGTTGACCGTGGTTCGAATCCCAGACCCGGTGACTTAAAGCTCAAGCTGGGCGCATGTGTGTGCGTGCTCATGATCCCGAGAGGAGAATGGAGGAGAAGGGATTGCGGCGTGGCCATCCCCTGTGGGGGATGATTTCTCGCTTTCTATCTTTCCGTCTCTCTCTCTGTCTGGTGAGCGCACATGCCCTAAAGAAAAAACTCTAAAAAAAAAAAGAGTCACTCCAATTTCAAAATTTAACAACTATAATGAACGTGTGTAGTTGTTCTTGTCTCAAACTGGGAAAGCAGGAATAGTTAGAGTCAAAATCTATGGGAAATTGGGACCAGCAGTTGGCATAATGGCTATGTCGCTGGACTCCCATGTAGTCGACTGTGGTTCGCGTCCTGGTCTGGGTGGCTTAAAACTCACGCCGAGCGCATGTGCCTGTGTGCCCAAGATCCCGAGAGGAGAATGGAGGAGAAGGGATTGCGGCATGACCATCCCCCCTGGGGGATGATTTCTCGCTTTCTGTCTCTTTGTCTCTCTCTGTCTGTCTGGCGAGCGCACGCGGCCTATAGCAAAAAAACCTCTCAAAAAAAAATCTATGGGAAATTAAAAAAAACTTTGTTATTTGGACTTGATCAAAGAGTACTAAAAATATTGAATAAAATAATAATAATCAAAGCAATATGGAAAAATTTAAGGAAATGTTTTCAATGAAGATAAATTGTATGTTTTTTCATAAGTAAAATAATAAATCTAAAAGCACTGTTTGAGAAATTGATAAAGGCTTTAGATAAAGATATCATATTACTATTATTTGGAGCAATTTATATTAACTTAGTGTAAGAGAATTCCTATGACATTTACTCTGAAAACATGAATCTTTAAGCAGTAATTTTATGTATAGATTGTGGAAACCATTTGTAAGGACTGCCAAGAAAACTGTGTTTTCTTTAGTCAGAGCCGCTGGAAAAAAGAATAGAACAGAAGAGCAAGAGCAATTACAATACAACTTTGTTACCTACCAGGGGTTTTCTACCTTCTCAAGGCCAACACATCTAAGTGTTTCTTCAAAGCATTCATTTTAATAGTCACAGTTTGTATACTAGGATAACTGGTGTCTATACTGTATCATCCATAGTTTTAATCTTTTCTTTAGGGTAACTTCTCAGTTTGCGACATCAGGAAATCTATTTTTAAAGATCAATAGAAACAACCCAGACCCTGAGAACTGCAGATGAATTAAGTAGCAACACTTGAGACATGCCATAAGAAACCTGAAACTGTCTTCCTTTTTGGAGCCTGCAAAATGTTTTGAAACCAATCAAGGAGCTGTGGCATTATGCACATTGATTGCACCTGGGGAAAATGCCAGCTTGAACATCTGCCCTGATAGAAAATGAAAAGGGCAGTTGGTAAATGAAATGACACCAATAGATCTCAATGATAAGATGATGATGGGGATGTCTCTGAGGAACTCCTGGAAAGGTGAAATGGTCTCAAATTGTAATCAGAGATTTAAGGTCTTTAAAGAATCAAACTAGCTATCTAGGATTATTACTGAATCTCTGTGCCTTGAAGGAGCATATAAATGATACCTATGCCGACATGCTTAGGGAATAGGAAATAACGCTGGAGTAATAGGATTAAAAAGTAGAGGAGGGAAGCTGGGACCAAGAGGAAAGATGACTAGATTTGTTGTTAAGATTTTTAGAAGTGATTTTTGATTCAGTCACTTTCCTAGGAGCTTCGTGATCTTGGGGTGTCAAGCCCTGCTCATTTTGATTTCTCTGCATTTTTTCCCTCACCACACTTTTATCCCTGATAGTTCAGTATGGGAGACATAGTTCCATCAAGAGACTGAAAGAACTTATGGCTATAACAAGCAGATATGAAATGTTTCAAAATATAAACGTTATGTTCCTGGATGTTAACTATTTATTACAATTAAGAAATATTAGGGCTGGCAGGTGGCATGGTGGTTAAGGGTGCTGGACTCCCACATGGTCAAAGGCGGTTTGAGTCCTGGACCTGGAGGTTTCCTTTCTCACTTTTCCTCTCTCTCTCTCTCGTTCTGTAGCTCTCTGGTCAAAATGGAAATAAATAAATAAAGTCAAATAAAATACTTTAAAAAAAAATTAAGAAATGTTTATTGTACACCTTGCCAGGTAACAAGTGTTGTATCATTTTGGGAGGATACATGCATATATACATACATAAATGGTAAAACTATATTTTCAAGTGGCACAACATCTAGTAGAAGGAAGAAACAATCAAACATACATTTGGCAAACATTGTAAAACTATTAAAGAGAATGTGTTTTATGTTGGCACACACAGAAGTAAGACATAAAAATGTGTCTTGAGGTCAGTTAAAGAAGTAATTCAGTGGAGCCAGCAGGTGGTGTGGTGGTAAAGGTGCTGAACTCCCACATGGCTAACTGGGGTTGTAGTCCTGGGCCTGGTAGCTAGAAAATCACACCAGGCACATGTTTGCTCATGCCAGAAATTACAGGAGGAAAATGAAGGACAAAGGACTATGGCATGGCCATCCTTTGAGGGATAATTTGTCACTTTTCCTCTCACTATCTTTGTGTCTCTCCTCTCTGGTGAGTGCATGCACCCTAGAGCAAAAGTCTTATTAAAAGGGACCAGCAGTTAGCATAATGGCTATGACGCTGGACTCCCATGTAGTCGACTGCACTCAAGTCCTGGATCTAGTGGCTTAAACTGATGCCAGGTGCGTGTGCATGCATGCCCAAGATCCCGAGAGGAGAATGGAGAAGAAGAGATTGCAACGTGGCCATCCCCCCCGGGGGGGATGATTTCTTGCTTTCTGTCTCTCTGTCTCTCTGGTGAGTGCACGTGCCCTGTAGCAAAACTTCTCCAGAAAAAAAGAAGAGGTAATTCACCAAGGATAAAATTCTTGAGTTGAATCTTAAAAGATGGGCATTGGCCAGATGGACATGATGGAACAGTTATTCAGTTATTCAAAAAAAAGAAAAGAAAAAAGAAAAAAGAACAATATTTACAAAGAATCCAAGAGCAAAAAGTGTCTACTCTTAGAAATGGCAAATAAGTGTTTTTCTGTTCATTTGTCCCTTCTTCACCAAAGTATTTATGTGTATTAGCTAAAACTAATTTAAGTATTGTTTCATTAAATTGTCCTATCTTGAAAAAGCATTCATTTGTTCATTCTAGTGTATGCACTGATGCAACAAATAGGCACTAATTATGTACCCAATTCATATCAAGTTCTTATAACATAAAGGGATTTAAAAAAATTTGCATACCAGGGCCAGCGGGTAGCATAATGTTTAAAGGCTCTGGACTCCCACATGGCTGACTGTGGTTCGAGTTCCAGACCTGGGGGTTTGCTTTCTCACTCTTTCTCACTCTCTCTCAATCTGTGCATGTGTCCCTCTCTAGTCAAGTTAAAATAAATGAATAAATAAATAAATAAATAAAGTTAAATAAAATAACTCTAAGAAAATTTATATATCTACTTTAAAGAAACTCACAATATAAGAGGAAAGACACACTGAGGACATATACATACATGCGCGCACACACACACACACACACACACACACACACATGCACACAAATATATATTTGCTGTAATACAATATAGCAAGTGAATGGAAGAGACAGGAAAAGGACATCTATCTTACACGTACCCTCAGTTCTTATGGTCATTTTGGGGTAATTTCTGACTGCTCCACAGATGAGAAACACGATCATTCTAATCATTTAGATGAGTAGTGACAACTAGTCTCACTCCAGCACTTCCACAAATGTCTTCAAATGTCCTTTATATTTAAAAAAAAAAAAATGACTTTTCTCTATCCTGATGTTTTTGGTATTTCAAAGACTGAATGATTTCTTTCTACTTTATTTCTTTCCCTTTTTCTTTCTTTTTCTCTTTCTTTCTTCTTTCTTCATTTCCTTTATTCCTTCCTTCCTTCCTTCCTTCCTTTCTTTCTTTTTTTTTATCGAGATTTTTGCTATAGGGCACATGTGCTCACCAGAGAGACAGAGAAACAGAGAGAAAAAAAGCAAGAAATCACCCCTCAGGAGGTATGGCCACATCACAATCCCTTCTCCATTCGCCTCTTGGGATCTTATGCATGCACGCACACGCACCCGATGTAAGTTTTAAGCCACCAAGTCTGGGGCTCAAACTGCGGTTGACTATATGGGAATCCAGCAACATAACCATTTCACCATTGGCTGGTCTCTGAAAAGATTCAGCCCAGTTGAGAGCAACATATTCAACATCCCTCACTGTAAGGGAGATGCAGATCAAAATCGCAATGAGATACCACCTAACCCCAGTCGGAATGGTGAAGATTAAAGAAACAAATAATGATAAGTGCAGGAGGGGATGTGGTAAAAGGGGAACACTCCTACACTGTTGGTGGGAATGTAAATTGGTCCAGCCACTGTGGAAAATTATATGAAGGTTCCTCAACGGCCTTCAAATAGAACTACCATATAATCCAGCAATTCCACCCCGGGGTATCTACTCAAAGGACAGGAAAGGACAAGTTGCATTTTCTTTGCACACAGACTTAAGTCACCTGAAGAATTTCAGGATCCTTGGGTTCTTTGGTCATAGACTATTTTCTGTAATTGGAGAGAGTGACAACGTGGTTGTTTACTGTTCCTTCCCAGATCTGGGGAACCTGGGGTGCTCCCTGCTGGGGTAGCTTCCTTTGGTAGTCCTTCTTGCCCATTCAGTTTGAGGTAGCTCTGTTCTTTATACCATTCTTTTATTCAGAGAGAGAGGCAGACAGGATTGAACACATAGGTTGGCCCATCATTTCAGATCCAAGAACTGAAAACCAGAATGTCAGCTGGAATTTATCCTGGTAATTTTATTTCACTTGACCTGGAATATTGATCAAACAAACAAATAAAAAACCTCAAACACAAATCCAAGAAATGTTATGTAGATTCTGAATAATATTTTTTACTATTTATGGATTAATTCAGTCCTGAACTGCCACCTACTAAACTACTTGCATCCCTTTACATGTAACTGACATTTTCAAATTATTGAATATCCCAGCATATATACATTTCTTACCAATCCAGTTGAGAATACTATACACATTATCTTCAACAGATAATAACCCATTTCTTTGTCTCATAAATGCCTTTCCTCTCTCTTTTTCTCCTTAATGTCCTTCCTCAGACTCTCCTCCTTCACCCACCCTCTTCCCACACTGTATCTGGTATTTATAGCCATTTTCTATGTTTCTGTATCTTCTAGTCATTCAGTTAATTTTCAAGTTCCAGAACCAAGCTGCAAATAATTCACTACATTTATTCTGAATTTCTTGCATATGAACTAGAGCTAGTTTTAAGATACCAAATAGTAAAACTGACTTAGTTTTGTATTTTACCCCAGCCTCCCCTCCTGCATCCATGGTCATTGCTTTACTAGCCTGACAATTTATCCTCACTAATGAAATATCTTCACTCACTCATTACCTTAGCTTGAGTCTTTCATTTCATTTTGACTAAGATTATATACTCCTTTCTAAGAAGTTTTTAATGTTCTTTTTAGAAAGGACGTTTGATCCCATAATCTTTGACAGTATTCATCTCACCTATTTGTCACAGTCAAGGAGTTGGTGGCATTGACAACTCATCTCCCATGTAATCTTGAGCATACCTACAAAGGTTGTGCCAAAGGGCTGATGAGACCTGCTTTAATATAAGAAAGCTGTGGGTACTAATGGCAAGGGATTTATGATTCTTGACAGAGCATATTCGTTCCTGAAACTGTGAGAACGAATTGGAAGAGGTTTTTGTTCTTCCACTGTATTCTGCAACACAAACCTCTTTGATGGGTTGAACAGTTTGCTGTTTGAATGGCTCTGTTGATTCAAGAATATTCATTTGTAATAAGGACTCCCAAGTTGGCTGTGCTGTAAGTGGGAACAAAAATGAGAGGTTACAGAGGGAGTTAGATTAGAGTGTGAATTACTGTTTTCATTTGTTTCCCTGAAGCCCATAAAACTTTACTATGCTGTACCACACTGAAACAACCAAAAGGAACACTTTAACCTACACGTTAAGCTTTCCAATTTCCCTGAAACACATGCTGTTCAATAAAATGAAGTGCAAAGAAAAGCGTAATCTGTTAGGCGCATTATTAACAGTTTAGCAATCTTTATTTGCCCACCATCTCATGGGTTCTTGAAACCCATGAACACAGTAAAACATAGAGACTAAATGCACATCATATGTTGAAAAGGAGTAAATAGGAATCCTCCCATTTCAAAATATTTGCAAATAGTTTTCGTCAGCTAATTCACTTATTCAACAAATAATTATCTAACATCTACAATGTGCCAGCTCCTATAAATGCATCTGGAGTATTAAACATAATAAAGTCACTGATCTTATGCAGCTTAAATGTTAGGTAATATTTGTGAGAGGATGCAAACTTCATCAATTAGTTTTTTTTTTTTTTTTTGGAGAGATTTTCACTGTAGGGCGCGTGCGCTCGCCAGCCAGACAGAGAGAGACATAGAGACAGAAAGCAAGAAATCACCCCCCAGGCAGGATGGCCACGCTGCAATCCCTTCTCCTCCATTCTCCTCTCGGGATCTTGGGCACGCACACACACGTGCCCGGCGTGAGTTTTAAGCCACCGGGTCCAGGACGTGAACCGCGGTCGACTATGTGGGAGTCCAGCGACATAGCCATTACGCTAACTGCTGGTTCCCATTAGTTTTATGATTAACAATGGAGCCCTACATCTACATCTCTGACCTATTTACCTGTCTGTAGTATATTTCCACCAATATTTATCAACCGAATCTTGAGTGAAAACATAGCAATAGTTTTCTAAATTATTTTGAAAGTGGTTCTTATCTATTTTAGTTAATACACTTGTTTTTGAATTGATTTGCAACTGACAATATTAATTAACCAGGCTACTGTCAAGCGCTTTTAGTAGGGAAACTGTTCATTTAACTACTGTCATTATTTGGTCCCTATAATTTTGCCTTTGCTCTTAGCTTCTTAAAGCTATCTGCCAAAGATTATTGCCAAAATAATTGTTTCCTATCATTGAAGATGACCATTATTTTAAGTTTTAATTATTGTTATTATTAACCATGGTGTTGCATATGTTAAAGAGGAAAGCCTTAGTAGACAGATTTTTTTGGAAATGGTTCAAAATTCTAAAATTGCATATTGGTAAAACTCAATGTTTTTCAGAAACAGATTTAAAGGCATAGGTTTTATAAGATGTATACATCTTTCAGATATTAATTCCATATGCTTCAATGCTTATCATATAATTTTCACAATACATTGATGGTGGTTGCATTGCACATCCATGACTTAAGGTGAGCAAAATAGAAGTTAGTAGCACATGAGCATCCTACTTTTGGAAATATCTTGGTAATCTATGTAACTATTTCATTAGGCCATATATATTAAGCAGAATAACATATATGTAGGTATAACTCCCAACAGTCTTAGATTGTTCTGTTACGAAATTCAGAGATACTTGTAATTAGATTTATCTTATGTGTGCATGTGATGGTTGTCACAAACCATATATTACCTATCCAGGTAGAGACTAAGGCCATATTTATCTCATTTTATTTGTTTTTAAATTTTTGTTTAAATTTTCAAGGAGTTTCTGTGCTCACCAGAGAGAGAGAGAGAGAGAGAGAGAAAGAAAGAAAAGGGATGGAGGGAAAGTGCTCCACAATGAAATGTGGTTATACTGTCATTCTTTCCCTTCCATTTCTCCATTTTGTTGGGATTTGGAACACTCACACACAGACACCCAGAATGCTGCTGGGGTAGGATTTGAACCTTGCAAGACAGTGTGGAATCTGTCTCTCTAAACCACTCATCTACAGAGTCAGCTCAAGCTTTTACTTATCTCAAAAATCACTGTCATTTAAAAAGACTCCCAAGTATTCCTTGAGGCTTCATAGCAGTGTTCCTGACATATTCGGTGTGACTAAGGCATTTCATTAATTCATGATACACAAATAAAAACGGTCTCATTCTCACTTTATTTATTTATTTATTTATTTGAGAAGTTTTTGCTATAGGGCGTGTGTGCTAGTCAGAAAGACAGAGAGAGACAGAGAGACAGAAAGCCAGGGTGGTTGGCCACGCCTCAATCCCTTCTCCTCTATTCTGCTTTAGGATCTTGGGCACGCACACACACATGCCCAGCATGAATTTAAGCCACCAGGTCTCGGACTCGAATCACAGTCGACTACATGGGAGTCCAGTGACATAGCCATTACATCAACTGCTGGTCCCTCATTGTCATTTTTGTTCTAAGATGTATGTTTAATTATGTACATACACAATATATGCTGAAGAGATGACTTATTTGAAATAAATGTATTTTCCTGTTCAGCATTTGTAAGATTGCTTTTGGAGTTGCCAACGATAGGATTCAGAAACAGTTTATTCAAGTTAATTTCTCCAACTCTAAGAAATTCAAGTCAATAGCAATTTTATTCCTTGGAAAGTAACTTTTAATAGTTGTGCTATAATTCTAAAGGATAGCTATCTCTTTATTGCACTGATAGTTACTCTGATTATTCTTTTGTATCCCTTTGGGTGTTCAATATGAAATATTCTCAATCAAAATTCTTAGAATTTCTGCTTCAAATACTTGCTAGCATCTTTTTTCCTGCCTTTCTGCCTTCCTGTCTGTCTGTCTTCCTTTCTCCTTCTCTCCCTTCCTCTTTCTTTTTGACATACTTAATACTTCATTGCATTAAAGAATCCTCAGTTTTGAACATTTTGAAACATATCATGAATCATATTATCTATTGTTACCGTATCGTGCTATTGAACACTTGAGCTTGTTCCTTCTATTTGCTTATAATTTTACATTGATCCACAAACCTCCCCCTAACCCCATTTTCCCTTTACTATTCCCCATCTGTATTAACCACTGTTCTACTCAACAAATACGTCTTTTATAAAAGAGCTGACAGAGAGATAGAGAGTGAGAGAGACAGAGACAGAGAAGTGATCACTTCCAACAGGGTTTTTGTGCTCTGAGCAGCCTCCAGTCTCAGGTAGTCCAGATCATGGGCATTCATACACAGTCTGGAATGTACAGGGTGGTCCTGGGACAAGAAACGAGGATCTTCCCATGTGGGTCCAGTTGCATTAAAGCTGTACTACTGCCTGGCCTAAGTCTCTCTTTCTTTTATTTTTTACATATTTTCATATTTATCATTTTTGACATTCTTAATTTTTTGTGTACATCTGGTTTTATATGTGTGATTGTTTTCCTTCAACCAGAAGACTTCCTTTAAAGCATTTTCTAGTTCAAGTCTACTAGCAATAAATTCTCGCTTTTGTATTTTTGAAAGTTTCTTTATTTCACTTTCATTTCTGAAGAATGTTTTTGCTGGATAGGAAATTCTAATTTAACAGATAGTTTTCTTATAGCATTCTTATAACTTTTCACTTTCTCCTGGTTTACTTTATTTCTAAAAGGAAGTCAATAAATTCTAAGTCCTGTTCCTCCGGATATAAAATTTTCAGACATTATTTTTTCAAATATGTATTTGTCTCTCTCCTTTCCAACTATATGTATTTTAGACAGCTTGAAATTGTTTGAAATATTACTGAGTCTGTGTTTATTTTTTAAAGTCTTTTTAAAGTTTTTTAAAAAATATTTATGATTACGACCAGCAGTTGGTGGAATGGCTATGTCACTGGACTCCCATGTAGTCGACTGTGGTTTGAGTCCCAGACCAGGAGGCTAAACTCACTATGGGTGTGTGTGCCCAAGATCCCGAGAGGAGAATAGAGGAGAAGGGATTGCAGCATGGCCATCCCCCCCTGGGGGAGTGATTTCCTCTGTCTCTGTCTTTCTAGCGAGCACATGTACCCTATAGCAAAACAAAACAAAAACCTCTCCAAAAAAATATACATATATTTATGGTACCTCTACTGCAGTGGCCCTCCACTCTGCTTCACAGTCAAAACTGCTGGAATATTTAAAGACTCAAATAAACGGGGCCTGGAGCATTAGTGTTGTCAAGAGCTGCCCAGGGAATTCTAATGTGGAGTCTGGCTGGGAACTCCTGACTATCTGCAGAATGCTAAGCATGTGGGGATGTTCTCTATCTAGTAAGGGGCCTGGGGAGTAATGGCATCAGAGAAGCACAAAGGAGGAAGAGAACACTAACAATGGGCTGTCTCAGAGAGCTCCTACCTCCTGATAGAAAAAAAAAAGAAACTTAGAAAGACTAGTTCTACAGGAAGACAAAGTGATCTCTTTCCAACATGTCATGTTTAAGGACAGCTAGATCTCAGAGAGCTGCATGGAGACTAGTTAAAGGCCCGGAGACAAAGCTGTAGGGACATTAGACAGAATAGTGATAGATACAAAGGGATTACATAACAACACTAGGAGAGCTCTAGGCTAGTCCCCAGAATTGAACCTTGGAAGATCCAAATTATAAAGGGGCAGAGAATACTAGAGTGGGAGGAAGAGAAGGCAGAAGGCAGGAAGAGAAAAAGACAAATGCATACATACAGATTTACAACACGGTATAGACAAAGCCATGTAAGCATTTGCTATGAAATGTTCAGAAATTGCTCAGATTTCAAGAGTCATTTCTTCCATGTAGGTAAAGATGTTTTCGTATTCTTGGGGAAAGTCTTTTAATGATGGTCTTATGATATAATTTGTTCAAACACAGTTTCAGAAGACACTGAACTCTGTTATTGTTAAGAGAACCAAAGAAGTATTGCTGTCCTCCAGGAGTTTAGCATTAGTGCAAGTCCAGCCAAATATGAGATAATATTTGATTCTGCGGTAGAGTCAGCTCTGCTTTATAGAGAAGGAAGGATAAAGTTAAAATTTCAGATTTAGGCCATAAACTAGATTTCCCAAAGAGAATAAGTGAACGATGACAACATAAACAACAGTGACTATGACACATCTTTTAATGTCATTTACTGTATGTGCTTTCAAAGCACAAAAAGTCACTCACGGCAGAGTCATTCCTAAGAATAATCTCCCTGCTCTATTTCTGTACTACTTTGATGCTCTGTGGACATACATCTTAGTTTTTCTTTAGTCTAACAGGAATTTGTGGCTACACTAACTAGCCAGTTATTTTTTTCCAATTCCTTTCCTGCTAAATAAAAAGTGGAAGAAATACTTCTCTCCCTAATATTTTAGAGTTAGTCTTCCAACAGATAAAGGAGTAATCACATACAACAAATATAAAAGAATGAGTCTAGAATAACTGTTAACTCCTAAGAGTTATTACTAAGACATATCCTCTAATGAATATCTAGATACTTATTAAAGTTTCTCCAACCTGGATCTTTGGCATTTGAGCATCTCTCCCATCCGCAGAGAGCTTTGGGAACTGTTCAGTTTATAACCCCCTGCTACGTTTTTCTGTGCCTGGGTGAGTTTAACCTTGGGCATACACAGATTAGTCTTCATGCAATGAATGATTTAAGGCAACCCCTATTTGAATTTCTGGAACTTTTTGCATATTTCCCTCTTATCTCTTACTATACCTTGGATAATAGCTCCCTCAGCCTCCTTCAAATAATTTTCCTATCTTCAAAGTCAACTCCTCTCTGGATTTCCTTTGCCTACATTGTGGTCTGAAAGGTGGCTGCAGACAGAAGAGGACAGAGTAACCATAATGCTCATCTCATGTATTTCTCTTTTCTCAGGGATTAGAGTTGTGAGCTACCATTTGTCCAATGCTTGAAGGGGTATTTCATATAATTTCTGCATTTTATTAGTTTTTAATGGCAAAAGTGCAGCTTTGGCATTACAGCCAGAAGTTTCTGTGTGTGTGTGTGTGTGTGTGTGTGTGTATGTGTGCGTGTGTTTATTTAATTTTTTCCCAGATTTTTTTCTTTATATCTGTGATCAGATAAAATAGGTGAAGCTATATAAAAGCATTTCTCTTAAGAAGGGTTTTTTTTTTTTTTTTCATTTGGAAAAAAAAGAGACCTAAGTCCATACTATTATCTTGGCATAAAATGTTTCAGAATAAAAATGTATTTTTTTCTCTTAAACACTATTTATGAAAAAAATTGTTATGTCGGTTGTGATGAACTCATTCTCCTATTAACAGTACCATGTACAGGAAAGTGATTATCCTGAAACTAAGAGTAGAAGAATGAAAGGTACTAGTTAACAGTACCACAAAAAGTTAGAAATCTTTATAATTATTTTGTGTTTGCTCACATAATACACACTAAGTCGCTATATACTTTTTTAGCTAGGTTTTTTTTTTGTTGTTGTTGTTGTAGTTGCTGTTGTTAGTTTTATCTTTTACTTTCAGGAGAAGCACGACACAGAGAGAGAGAGAGAGTGAAAGACCAGCACCTCCAACAGGGCCTCTCTCCTGACCCATTCCAGTCTCAGCCGGTTTAGATCACAAAGGTCCTGTAGTGTAAAGTTTTGCCACATGAGTCCAGTTGTATTAATGCTAGACGATTATCTGGGTCTTAAATAACTATACATTAAATATCAAATTGTGAAGATTTTGTTTGACTAAAACATTCTCCTTTACTGAGAAGGTTTGAACATTTTTATAATACAGAATGTGTGCAAATGCACAAGAGAGAAAAAAAATAGAGAACAACACCCTCATCAGGGTCTTAAGAGCCCTGATCCCCTTTCCTTAGCCCGCTAGCTCCTCAGGATCCTGGGTGTGTTTGCAAGTTGCCCTGGGGATCCAAACCTGTGGACGGTCATATGACCTCCAGCCTGGCAGGGCACTTGCATGACTGCTGCACCACAGCGACTAGGCCTTCCAAAGTGTTTTGAAATTGGATGATTACCACATCTTTGCCGAAAAAGCCCATTCTATGATAGTGAGTCAAAGAGTAAAAGAAATAAATGATAGCCTGAGGGTAACCATGTTTTGACATGTAGTTCTTAGAAAATATATTTTTAAAGCCAATTAGAATATTTAATAATTTTATGATGTTTCCTTATGCAAAGATGAAGACATTTGGGTAATTAAAAAATAACTAATAAAATTATTTTGGAATTTGCTTTACAGTTTGCAAAGCAAATTATAAAGGATTTTTTAAAAACAAATTATTTTATTTGACTTTATTTATTTTTTTATTTGACCAGAGAGGGACAGAGTGAGGGGAAATTGAGAAAGCAAACCAGCAGGTCCAGGACTCGAACTGCAGTCAGCCCTGTGGGAGTCTAATGCCCTCACCTGCCGGTCTCAAGGACTTTTATTTATGTATGTATTTATTTACTTAATTTCCAGAGGTTATGCATGTTCACCAGACAGAGAGAGAAAGAGGAAAAGTGAGAAAACAACTGTCATTGGGCAATTGGGTATGGTCACGGCACAACCTTTCCCCTCGGTTTCTCCATCCTGTCAGAATTTGGGACATGTGTGCACACATGTCTGGTGCCTTTTTTTATTTTTTATTTTTTTTTTCAAGCTGCTAGGTCAACCATGTGGAATTCAGCTACTTTAACTACAAGCCCATGCATGGGCTAGCCCATAAAGGACTTTTAAATGAGGCTTTACAAGTTTAGATAAACTTTTATTTATGAGTGGAAGATTAATCAGCTGCTTAAACAGATAGGTTCCTATGTCTTACTAAGGTGAAACTTACACTTCTTCATTGAAGTTTCTTTTGAGTTTTAAAATTAGGTTTATAGTAAGATCTTTATTGTCACTGTAATCAAATATCTGAAAAGAATCTCTTGTGTAACTAAATATTTAACACAGATCAATTATTCTGAATCAGTGAATGTGGAAAAATAGACCGTTCTTCCTAATAATGATAGTCCTTTCTTTCTTCCCCTCTAATAAAATAGAATCTAAATCATGCAGAACGTATCCATTTAGAATCTAAAGATTACCAAATCAATATTCAGCATAAAACAAAAAGTGACATTAGTGTCACGTCTCTTTGGGATGAGATTTTTGTCAAATGAAAATTGTGCCAAGATGACAGAATTAAAGTTGTTAAATTGTAAAGAAAAGCATTATGCAATATAACTTGGTTATCTGCTAATAGTGACAGTGTTAGGTTTACTGGAAATGAAAATAAAACATATTATAAAAGATTCTAGCTCTATTACTGAATGCTCGATATTTATTTTTTTCAGAGGAATTTCTTTTTGCATTTCTGTGTTAGGTAACTATATCATATTTAGTTTTGCAAATATTTGGAAGGTGGCCTTGAGTTCAGAGCTATTGCTGTAGGCTTCTGCACAGCTATAATTTATAAGGTACTTGCCAAGCTTCATGTCTGTGGCCTGGATCTGTCATAAAACTAGTGCGTGACAAAACCTGACTATTTCTGACACGTCCAGCATACATTTTAAGCAAACAGCCTTACTCAGTTTGCTCCGAATAGGGACCAAACCATCCTTAAATAATATAATGAGACATTTGCATTGTAAGGGGAAGGAAGGGGCAGAATGACCTGGACCATGATCCAGAAATATTTAAGATTTGTCTTAGAATTCCTATTATAGGAGCAGTGCAAAGAAGAAGAGGCGAGTGACCCTGGGACTGACCAGAGCTTGTATACAGCTGCATTCCCCATGTCTAATGTCTGTGTGCCACTGTCATTGCCACCCTGCCCAAGAGAAAGGCTGAAGGGATGCTAAAGGAGATAAAGCCAAAGTGAAGGATGAACCACAGAGATCTACAAGGTTGTCTGTGAAACCTGCTCCTCCAAAGTCAGAGCCCAAGACTAAAGAGGCCCCTGCAAAGAAGGGAGAGAAGGTACCCACAGGTCAAAAGGGAAAAGCTGATGTTGGCAAGGATGGGAATAACTCTGCAGAAAATGGAGATGCCAAAACAGACCAGGCACAGAAAGCCGAAGGTGCTGGCGATGTCAAGTGAAGTGTGTACATTTTTGATAACTGTACTTCTGGTAACTGTAGAGTTTGAAATACTAGTTCTCATTCAAGTTTTATAAAAACAAAGAATTTCATTTTACGTTTTCTTCTTTTTTAAGTTATGTTGTTAGCACACAGAACACTTCATTGTTTTTTTTTGGGAAAAAAACATTTGTTACTAATAAAATGTCTCTGAAGCTGGATTTATCTGGACAACATTTTTCCCTTCTAGTTTTTGAGAGACTTTCTCTTGGCTCCTAAGAGGAGGGATTCCTGATGTTGACACACATAGTCACGTTGGTACAGATGTCTTTTGGTGTGGGAATTGTAACATTTGTTTTTATGTCTTTTGTCTCTCTGCCTTCAGTATAGACCTAACTCCTTTAAATCAGAGACCTGTGGGGACCTGACCATAAAAGATCAGTCACCAGCATGTCAGGCAATCCACACTTTCCACTGACATTAAAGATAGCATCCTTCAAAAGAGCAGCAGTTCTTTTTCTATATTGCTGGACCATCAGGTTGATAATTATGCCATTTTCATTTCCCAAAAGTCAGGGTTGGCTTGTGAACAGTTGTTAAACAATGTGCTAAATGTGAAATACCAACCCTCACTCTAAATTTTCCCTGTTCAGAACTTCAAATGAAGACTTCATTTTATTCCACCTGATTTTGGCAGTCCCTTGAAAAAGGGAGTTTGAAAGCTGTTGTATACTGTTAATGGTTGTCTGCCCGTATCCTGCCTGAAATAACATGGGTTTTTATGAAAAGAATCTTTAATAAAGCTTAAGACCTTTCATAAATCTATATGTCTTTAGCCTCTGTATGCTATTACTCAGTCTGGAAGTGCATGCTGAATTCTGTACTACATAGCAAAAATCACTTTAGTATGGGATTCTTGAAATACTTAAAAGGAGAACTTTGATGTTAGTGCAAACAAGAGTGATTAATACTTTATAAATTTACACATAATTAGTCATAGTTTATCTCTATACAACTTTACATATAAATATATGCATATATGGACTGTCTTTTTTTACTACATGGTAATGAAAGGGATTCTTTTTTCTTTTTTTTCCTTTTGTTTTATAATGTCAGCACCAGCAGTGTTTGGCAAATGCTTCAGTGGTTGGTTGGTTTGTTTAGATTTTGCCCCAGGGCTCATGTGCTCACAGGAGAGAGACCTAGGGAGGAAGTGAGAAATCACCTCTTAGGTAGTAGGATCATACCACAATCCCTTCTCCATTCTCCTCTAGGGATTTAGGGCAGACGCGCATATGCACCCAGCACGTTTTTCAGGCTGCAGGGTTCTGGACTCAAACCATGCATGTGGGATCCTGTGCTTTAAGCACAATGCCATATGCTGCTGGCCTGCTTCGGTGGTTTTTAATAAATAATAAAGAAAAAATTACGAATTCTTCTGGTGCTAAGGACTGTGACTGTTTTCACCTCAAGAAGAGTGTCCTGGATTCACCATGAGATGATTATCATTTCTGTTTTATTTGATGGTGACATAACTTCTGCCTGGAACCCCACCCGAAGACGATTGCCTCTCATTCTCATAAACGTATTCTTTTAGATCTCATAAGCCTCTTCCTCTGTTTTCATGTACCCCAAGTTTCCAAAATGCCACATTCACATCTATTCCTTGTCGACTGTGTTCCATTCATTCCTCAGTTTCACTATAGAAACACTATTCCGCCTTGCAATAAGTAAAATGTGTTTGTTCTCAGAATACCTCACAACCTCTACACGTCTATGAAGTTAAGGCTGCTCGCTCTGCTAGCACCCACTTATACAAGTGGCAGGTGAGGTAGAATTCTCTGCACTCACACATTGTATTTCCAATTGATCACTCTTTCATCTTCATCATCACTTGATAATCTCTTACTTTAATCAGCTGTGGCACACTCCATTGCCTCCTTACATTATCAATTACTTTATCCCATCATTAATACCTGCCTGTCATTCTTTCTACCTTTCTAGGTCTGATACTCTTCAATTTCCTCATGAATGTATCTTCCAAGTTTCTTGACAAATGTAGCGGACGCCACTCTCCTTTACTTTAAGTCACCACAACAGCGGTGCACTGTAAATATATGACCTGTCTAGCAGTTAGAAGAATCTCATATCTAGGAAAGAAAATTTTGGGAAAAAAAATAGAGAGGTAAGACATTTGTGGGACACAGATATGGTTTATTGTCTGTTAATGAAGATGTGTATAGTATTCTCAACTGGGCTGAACTGAGGTGTGTATTACGCTGGGTAAAGTCTCTTTAAAATCTAAATGATGTATAGTGACTGAATGTATAAATACTTATAATAATAATAATAAAAAGAAGAATGTCCTATCTTTAGCTTTAGTTTTTATTTTATTTTCTGGATTTGCTACCTCATTGTTGCTTCTGCTCACTTTACCTCCATTTTCTAAGAATTAATTAGCCCCTTTCTGTCACTTCTTTGCTCAGAATCCAGTACCTTCTCATTGCATGTGGAATAAAAATACTACTTCTTTGGCCTACAGGATCTTGCACAGTCTAGTCACTTCTCAACTTTCTGATACCATTTCTCCCCACTTCCAGCATTGTTCTTTATGCTCTAGACTCATTGGTTGCTTTTATACCAAACAGGATGGTAATTTTATTCCTATATCACAACTTTTATAATGGTTTATGTATTCTACTAGAAGATTCGAACAGGATACCTTTCTTTTTTGTCATTAAATTCTTAACTTAAATGCAATATTGTCAGCCATCTCTAAGTAAAGCAGCCTTCTTTCTCCAGATTTCACTATCCCTGACTATTCTGTCATATAACTCTTATCTCCTCATAAAATTAATATCTGAAAAACATACTATGCATTAGCTATAAAGTTCAATATCTTTCTCCTTTCTCATTGGGGTAAAGCCTTTTTTGATCTTGTTTAATGTCTTGAAGACCATCAGTAAATATCCATTAATTTGCTGACAGACACATATACACCACAAATTAAGCAACCTAGCATTCTTCGTGACCCTCTGATGTCCTTAGTAAAAGCAGACGAGGACAAACATTGGCTAAAACAATACATATTTAAATGAAGGAATGCAGATATAAAACAAACATAAAATTTAAACTCTCTGTAAAATATAGATTAAAAATAATGATAAATTAATATTACTACATATCAAAATGGCAAATTAAAACAAAAAGCTTCCATAGTGATCCAAAATTATGAAGAAAGAATTCAAAATATTAATCCCATATATTTTATTTCTAGGAATTTTTCTAAGCATACATTCATCTTATAGTATATAAAACAATAAACATCTGGAAATAATTTTTGCATAGCAGGAAATCTGTTAATATAGTAATAATTCTAAGATGCAATAATAAGAGTTATTATAAATGATGGCAATATGTAACATTAAGATATTTTCTCTTGTCCAGAAGTTAAAGATTATTCTCTATCCCGTTTGTTTAACAGAATCGAAATTTTAGTTCAAATAAAAATCTTGCCTCATCACATTGAGAAACATTTATCAAGTGCCTATAGCCCATGGTTCTATGTTAGGAAGAACAAAAAGAGATTTTAGAGATTCTCATAGCAAAAGAAATTTAAAAAAGAAGAAACTAGCATAAGGGAGTTTTAAAGATTTTTTGATTTCATTAAGCATTTGAATTATAATAATGAAATCATCCTTAAAAAATATAATATACCTATCATGAGATTTTGAGCAATGAGATATTCAGTATATGCCATTACAGGATAGAGATGAATTATGCAATGTGAAAATAGGAGAAGATAACAGGACTAAATTAAGATCTATTGTCCTCACAGAAAATAACCAGCAATTCCACTGATTACTGGTCCATAGTATCCTATGCAGCTGTGCTCTTCTTCTTCCATATTGTCTACTTGTGAGAAAGAAATTTCTGAAAACTTAATCAAGCGTTTAGTTCTAAAAAGAAGCCTAGGTTATGATACAGGAACCTCTGAGGCCTCTGTGGGCAAGTATCTGAAGGGAACATCCTTCTTCTGAAATAAAACTCTGGGGATTTTATGGATGACATTTATTTATCTGCTAGAGATATGTGCACTAGAGAGAGAGAGAGAGTGAGAGAGAGAGAGAGAGAGAGAGGAGAGAAAGCACTCCACCAAATGAGGCAATAAAGCATAGTCAAGTTGCAGCCCTTTTTTCTCCATTTTTCCATCCTTTCAGGATTTGGGGCATGCACACACACATGCAAAGTGTTTTTTAAAATACTGGGGCTATGATTCAAACTGCTGTTGGTTATGTGGGATCTGGCTCCCAATGCACAGTGCTTAACCACAGCTCTGTAGATGATACCTTTAAAACTATGGATCTGAGTTCCATGTAATTTGTATAAGAAATATTTTCAGTTGCTCACCTGAAACAGGAGTTGGCTAACTAAGGATTGTAGGCCAAATCCATCTGGTTTGCCACCTGCTTTAGTAAATCCATCTTTATTGTAATATTGCTACATCATTTGTCTATGTGTTTTCTGCAAATGGCTACAGCTCAGTGTGGTAGTTGCAACAAAGACTATACACATGGCCCACAGAGCCTAAAATATTTACCATCTGTCCCTGCAAAGAAAAAAAGGTTTGCAGACTCCTAGCCTAGAGCATTTTTTTCAAATATATTTCGAATTAACTAAAGTATTAAAATATTTTCCATAGTGGATTGTTGCAATTAATCATTTGACATGGTAATAAAATATATTAAAGTTTTATTAGAAAAATCCCTCCCTTTTGTAAGTGGGAAAATAGTGAATAAAGTCCTTTCTCCTGACAGCAGTTTATTTTTTTAATAGTATTATTCGAATATTTTGCTAAATATGATCATCATAAGGCACATTGTCAATGCATACTTTAAGGACATGAAATTCTGGAGTTATAATTAAAGCCATGACCCTTTTGAAAACCACTTATAACTATTCAGTATAGTGTCATACTAGAAACCAAAAAAATGTGTTAATTTTTTTTTTTTTGAGAGGCTTTTGATATAGGGCGCGTGTGCTTGCCAGAAAGACAGAGAGAGACAGAGACAGAAAGCAAGAACTCACCCCCCCAGGAAGGATGGCCATGCCCAATCCCTTCTCCTCCATTCTCCTCTCGGGATCTTGGGCATGCATGCACATATGCTTGGCATGAGTTTAAGCCACCGGGTCCAGGACTCGAACGGCGGTGGACTAATGGGAGTCCAGCGACATAGCCATTATGTTAACTGTTGGTCCCAATAATGTGCTAATTAAAAGAAATAAAATTATTTGACAGTCATCATGGTTTTTTCAATAAGGATATTTGTAAAACATATACATTTATCTGACTTGTGAGTCCTTCAGTTATTGTACTTATCAAGATGAGTTTTTCATTATATTTAGACACTTAAGGATATAACAATATTTTTTTTTTTTCTTAGATTGCTCTCTCTGAAAGGGAACTAGAAAACTATTTTGAAAGAAAATCTGGACAAAAGCTAGAAAGCAAAATTTAGCCATGTCTAATGTAGAATTGAACTATTTTCCTTCATAAAATGGTAGGTTTAGCATTATACAGATAATGAATATTTCTTAGTAACTATATCCCAGACAGCCATTCTCTCACACACAACACGCACAAAACAAAGTTCAGCAAAAGTAAATGCTTTGAACATTTCTGAGGCAGTTAATAATAAGGATCACCATTTTGTCATTAAGTACAGAGTTTAAAGATAGTTTTTATTCTGAAGAAACCTTAGGCTGACCCATGATAGAACCATGTTAACTGAAGTTTGCAAAATTAAAAGAAAAACTATGGGCCTCATCAATCCAATTCTCACCCAATACAGAAATTCACTTTTTGTACCTAATAAATAAAACAATTTCTGTCACTTCCAGCAATAGTAAACTAAGCTACCTAACAGAAGACATAGTTCCTTTTGAGTTACTATA
>NW_006159547.1:1197234-1203130 GCF_000334495.1 Tupaia belangeri chinensis | reverse complement strand
TATAGGGCACGTGTGTTTGCCAGAAAGACAGAGAGAGACAGAGACAGAAAGCAAGAACTCACCCCCCCAGGAAGGATGGCCATGCCCAATCCCTTCTCCTCCATTCTCCTCTCGGGATCTTGGGCATGCATGCACATATGCTTGGCATGAGTTTAAGCCACCGGGTCCAGGACTCGAACGGCGGTGGACTAATGGGAGTCCAGCGACATAGCCATTATGTTAACTGCTGGTCCCAATAATGTGCTAGTTAAAAGAAATAAAAATATTTGACAGTCATCATGGTTTTTTCAATAAGGATATTTGTAAAACATATACATTTATCTGACTTGTGAGTCCTTCAGTTATTGTACTTATCAAGATGAGTTTTTCATTATATTTAGACACTTAAGGATATAACAATATTTTTTTTTTTTCTTAGATTGCTCTCTCTGAAAGGGAACTAGAAAACTATTTTGAAAGAAAATCTGGACAAAAGCTAGAAAGCAAAATTTAGCCATGTTTAATGTAGAATTGAACTATTTTCCTTCATAAAATGGTAGGTTTAGCATTATACAGATAATGAATATTTCTTAGTAACTAGATCCCAGACAGCCATTCTCTCACACACAACACGCACAAAACAAAGTTCAGCAAAAGTAAATGCTTTGAACATTTCTGAGGCAGTTAATAATAAGGATCACCATTTTGTCATTAAGTACAGAGTTTAAAGATAGTTTTTATTCTGAAGAAACCTTAGGCTGACCCATGATAGAACCATGTTAACTGAAGTTTGCAAAATTAAAAGAAAAACTATGGGCCTCATCAATCCAATTCTCACCCAATACAGAAATTCACTTTTTGTACCTAATAAATAAAACAATTTCTGTCACTTCCAGCAATAGTAAACTAAGCTACCTAACAGAAGACATAGTTCCTTTTGAGTTACTATACCTGGGAATTAGGGACAACAGTTTGCTCATATTGAGCTGATTCTTAACTGACATACTCTTATTAAGCCTTCCTTTTATTGAATTCTTATAGTTAAGTCTAAGTACTTTCAAATTAAGCACTTAGGTTAATGTCTCAGGCTTAATATTAATTCTTTGTATATATTATCACCTTAAATTTTTGCAGCAATTTTATAAAATTATAATTCCTATTTTATTGATAGAAAAACCAAGGCATTGTAAGTAATAAAATTATTTACCTCCTATTTTCTTTTTCTCATGTAGTCTTTTCATGAAGAAGATGTATAAAAAATGTTCTCTTAATATTTTTCTTTCCAGGGAACCAGCAGTTAGCATAATGGCTATGTTGCTGGACTCCCACATAGTCGACCGCAGTTCACGTCCCAGACCCGGTGGCTTAAAACACACGCTGGGTGCATGTGCATGCATGCCCAAGATCCTGAGAGGAGAATGGAGGAGAAGGGATTGCAGCGTGGCCATCCCCCCTGGGGGGTGATTTCTCGCTTTCTGTCTCTATGTCTCTCTCTGTCTGTCTGGCGAGCACACACACCCTTTAGCAAAAACCTCTCCAAAAATATATATACATAGACTTTTCTTTCCAAATTTTAGTCACTCTTTAAGGCTCAAAAGTTCAAGCCTCCATAGTCCTGTAAAATCATGTTATGCTAATCATGCTATACTACATTGTCAATCTCTAGTCGTTCGGTTCTCTGAACTTTCAGATGCCTATAATCTGTACCAAACAATGCGACACTAAACAATGAACTATTCTACATTTTCTAACTGTCTTGCACATATTAGTCTACTTTTCCTAACATAAAAAAACTAAATTATACTTTATTATGTCATTCCATTATTGCCTCCAAATCATCTTGCAATTTGATGGAGTCACTGTCTAAATTTTAAGAATCTTTATGTCAAATGTTTTTAACTAACAAATGGAAGGTGAACCTCATCTCAGCCTTTTTGTTACAATACCTACGTTTATGCATTTCTGGTTTTAATTTTTTATTTTCCATCAGATATTTGGTCTCCCTCTATTCAGGAATCAATTTCAAGGGACACATCATTTCTTGATGTCTAGAAGGAAGTATGATGATTGAGTGTAGTTTTATATAGTCAGAGAGACCCAACTGCATGTGATGTAAAAAAAGAGATGCTTTGCTTGCACTATTAACTGGAGTTACCATTTAGTAATCATACAGGAACTTCAAAAACTTTGTGAAGAAATTGAATCAAAGTATGAGTTATTTTGGTGCAAAACATTTAAAAATCCATATGTAATATTGTATAATATGCATTTTCTATGCAGTCTTTTTAGATCCCTTGTAGTTTTGACTTTGTGAAAGCTCATCATGGAAAACATTTCATAAGGTTTTTTTCTAGTTGTAACACGTTACTGCTGTTGAAAGTTGTAGGTTGATCCATTGTTTAGGATATATATTTTTTTTTTGAGATTTTTTTTTTTTTGCTATAGGGCGCATGCACTTGCAAGACAGAGAGAGACAGAGAGTGTAGGTTGGTCCATTGTTTAGGATATATATATAATTTTTTTGAGATTTTTTTTTTTTTTTTTTGCTATAGGGCGCATGCACTCGCAAGACAGAGAGAGACAGAGAGACAGAAAGTGAGAAATCACCCCCAGGGGAGATGGCCACGCTACAATCCCTTCTCCTCCATTATCCTCTCAGGATCTTGGGCAGGCATGCACATGCGCCTGGCATTAGTTTTAAGCCAGCGGGTTTGGCACTCGAACCACGGTGGACTACATGGGAGTCCAGCGACATAGCCATTATGCTAACTGCTGGTCCCCCAATATTCCTTTGTTTATAAAATCTCATTCACAGTAGTTTTAGCAGAATTCAAATAGTTTCTATAAAGGTGAATGAATAGCAGAATGAGGAACATTTTTCATTACAGAAACTAACATTGACATGCTCGCCTAAAGTAAGTCCCTTTGGAGTGTATAGAAAAGCTACTAGGTATACAGTTGACCTGGTTTCTAAAAATTTAGATTCAAATAGAAAACACCTACTTTACATCCTTTGATTATGTGCAATTTTATTTGTATTGTAGACTTGTAATTATCTTTCTGTAATTGGAACATAGTCATTTTAAGGCTCTTAGCCATTTCTCCTGTGTTGTTCCAGGTAGACAAACAATATTTTGATTAAATAAAAGGATGCTTTTTTTGTATAATTTTATATATATATATATGCACATGGAGTCCAGTACTTAGTGCATTATGGTTTTTTTTTTTCATAAAAATATGAGGGACTGCATGACCAACGATGGAAAAGATCCCCCTCTTCTGTGTTGTTGGACTTTCAGCCTTTAATTATGGTACAAAAACAAAACCAAAACAAAACCCCATATGATCTCAAGACATAAAATTTACCATTGTAATCATTATGAAATGTATAGTTCAGTAGTTAACTATGTTCATTTTGTTGTGCAACACATTTCTAGAACATTTTCATTTTGTAGAACTGAAACTTTATAACCATTGAGTAACAAAGCTCCATTTTCACCTTTCCCGAGCCTCTGGCCACTACCTTCTTACTGTCTATAAATGTGGTTACTTTAGATACTTCATATTGTGAAATTATACAGTATTTGCCTTTATTTATTTATTTATTTATTTTTTGGAAGGCATTTTTCATTTAGCATAGTACTCTTAAGGGTTGTCCGTTTTTTAGTATGTGACAGCATTTTCTTCTTTTTAAAGGTTGAGTAACATTCTGTTACATACATATACCACCATTTTTTTATTCATTCATGTGTTCATGAACATTTGTGTGATTTCAATCTCTTGGTTAATGCGAATAGTGCTGCTATGAACTTGGGTGAGCAAATATCTCTTTGAGACTCTGTTTTCACTCCTTTTGGATTCTGGATATATACCCAGAAGTGAGATTGCTGGATTGTATGGATAATTAAACTTCCAGTTTTTTTTGGAGGAGCCTTCATACTATTTTCCATAGTAGCCACATCATTTTACATTACCAACAATAGTGTACAAGGATTCCCTTTTTGTCACATCCTTGTCAACACTTGTTAACTTTTGTGCTATTGTTATTATTATTTTTAGATTTTTGCCTTCAGGCATGTGTGCTTGCCAGAGAGAGGGAAAGTGAGAACCCTCACTCCAGGGGGAATGACCATGCCATAGTCCCTGCTCCATTCTCCTCTTGGGATTTCAGGCATACACACACACACACACACACACACACACACACACACGAGCAAGGTGTATTTTTCAAGCTGCCAGGTCTGGAACTTGAATTAGTATTTAGTCATTTTAATATTCCTAGCATGTTATCAACTGATTACTGTTTAGTTATGCCTAGATTTAACCTTTTTCTTAAAAAAGAGAAAAGAAGATAAGAAAGACATGCAGAGCCAGCATAGCACATAGCATGGTAGTTAAGCACTGTGCATAGGAAGCCAGATCCCACAATGCAGACGATGATTCAAATCCTGACCCCAGAGGCTTGAAAAATACACTGGGCATGTGTGTACATGTCCAAAATCCTGAGAAGATAGGAAAAGGGAGGAAAAAAGATTGTGACATCTCTCTCTCTCTGGTAAACATATGTGCTGTCTGACAATAAAAAAAAAAAAAAAGAAAAAAAAGTAGATTCAGGGACCAGCAGTTCGCGTAATGGCTATGCCGCTGGACTCCCACAGTTTGAGTCTCGGACCCAGTGGCTTAAACTAACACCAGGCGGGCGCATGTGCATGTATACCCAGGATCCTGAGAGGAGAATGGAGAAGAAGGGATTTTGGCATGGCCATCCCCACTGGGAGAGTGATTTCTCGCTTTCTGTCTCTTTGTCTCTCTCTCTCTCTTTCTGGCTAGCACACGTGCCCTATAGCAAAAACCTCTCAGAAAAAAAAAAAAAAAGAAAGAAAGAAAGAAAAAGAAAGAAAGAAAATGAGAAAATGTAGATTTAAAATAAATTTATTTATTTTAATATCAAACTTTAAAAAAATTAAAATGTTTATATTTATACTATTAACTCTCAGTAGGAGCAAGCATTCCAACAAATAAATACCAAAGACAAAAACTGGGGCCAGCTCTTGGGCATGATGGTTAAGACACCTGAGTCCCATATGGCCAACCATGCAGTTTGAGTCCTGGATCTCATGGCCTGAAATACATACTACATACCTATACCTGTGTACCCCAGGCCCCAAAAGGATAGAGAAATGGTGGAGAGGGGACTGTGATGTGACTATGCTCCATGAGAGATGCTATTTTGTTTTCTCTCTTTGTCTTTAGCAAGTGACTACCCTCTCTTGCAAAATTGAGGAAAAAAAGAAAACAGCTTATAATATTAATCCATTGTCACTATTTACTCTTTAATTTGTTTGATTTATTGGATTGTTGGAAAAGTCATGATGTTTATTTTCTATGCTTTTCTGCAAAAAGTGCTTTATCACTTTTCCAATAGCCCGATATTAATGATGGAGCACTTATTATATACAATATATTATGATGAACGCTGCCAGAATATAAAAGCAAATTTAATAGAATCTCTGTTCTTTAATGAGAAATAATGTAGTGTGAAAAGTATTCAAACTCATAATGGGTGTACCAAAATTGTGTGAGATTCTTAAATATCTGTATGTATTAGTATGTTATTAGTCAAACTTGTACTGCTAAAGAGTTCTAATGTAGTTTGTCACAGAAATGATCAAATGTGTCAATTTTTAGTTCTAGTAAAATCAGATCTTGAACCATGGCTATTTTAATTGTCCAGAGTTAATTGCTTTATTCTTATGCTCTTTCTAAAACATTTTATAATAGACTACAATTCAAAAATAGCCTCTTTTAAGGAAAAAGGAGTCCTTTAGTAAAAAGAGTCTGATAAGTACCGTTGAATATAAGTTTTGATAACTTTGAGATCCTATTTCTGAACTTCTAGGATTAAAATGGAAAGAGT
>NW_006159547.1:1169474-1197213 GCF_000334495.1 Tupaia belangeri chinensis | reverse complement strand
CACATCAGAAGAGAGATGAATTGCATGAGACTGAACTGGTGAAATAGAATTCTCTAACTTTGGACTAGATTTTGGCTCCGTCCATATTTTCTTTTTAAATTTTTAGTATCTTTCTACAGTTTGGACAGAATCCTAACCTATTTCTTGGCTTTAAGTCTTAAGCAAACTTTTCTTTAATTTTTTTTATTTAACTTTATTATTTTCCAGTTTAACGAGAGAGAGAGAGAGAGAAAGAGAGAGAGAAAGGGAGAAAGCAAGCCACCAGGTCCAGGACTTGAACCATGGTCAGCCATGTGGGAGTCCAACGCCTTTAACCACCATGCCACCTGCTGGTCCCAAGCAAACTTTTCTTAACAGTTTTTGATTTTGATTCATTAAAGCTAAAATGGCTTTTCTTGAAATTAAAAAAAATAATAATAATAGCAAACTAGATACAGTGCAGAAGGGTGAACAATGAATGAATCAAGGGAGAAAAAAGCAAAATGAAAATGGAAAATTGTCTGCTGATAATAATGTGTATGCTAATATCTTTGACTGGACCAATATGCAGTTTATTTAAGCGTGCAAAACTCATTTTGTGTGCTGTAAAGATATACAGTGATTAAATGTAAAAAAAAGAAAAATAAATAAATTAATTTAAAAATGTAAGAGAAAAAAGATAAGTGCTTATATTTGTTTATAACTATTGCTATAATATAAGTAAGACTACAATAGACATGAAGTGTGCATAAGCCAATGCAGTGTATTAGACTCAAAGAATTATTACGATTTGAATGTTTTAACACGTTGTTTCTCTACTACCTCTATTTAATGATGGTAGTCTTGCTAGGTTCTCAATGTCCCAAAATAAATCCGTCCATCACTACTCCATACTTCCCAGAAGTAGAGCATGGAAGATTCTATTGCTGTTACACTACTGGTATTGGCAGTATAAAATTTTACTTTCACTTTTTAATCTTCCCTAAAACACACATATGTATACCAAACTATGCACATTAACAGTAATTATCTCAAATTTGGAGGAGACGAACTTGACTATTTACTGTCTAATACAGTCTAGGTTCTGTGTTGTGAAATTTGCCTATCTTATTTCATTTAATTTTTTAAACATCCCTGTGAGGTATATTTATTACAGGTTACAAAAATGAACAAGGAGTGAATTGTCCAGAGAGTTTTCACAAGTAAGAAGTGGAACCACTATTATGCATGATTTTTTGGTTTCTTTATCATATAAATATAGTAGTGAGCACATAGAGGTCTTCAATTTGTAAAAGAAGTTTAAAACAATTATTAAATCAAGAATCCATATTAATAGTGAAGCAAGAAAAATAGGAAGGTTCTGGAAAATAAGGATATGGCACAGTGAACATACATGCACTTTTTTTTTTTACATTTCTCACATTGACAAGTGTGGTCAATGGCACCTCTTCTTGAATCTGAGTGGGTTCTGTGACTGCTTTGGCTAATAGAATGGGATAAGAGTTAAACCTCACCAGTTTCTAGACTGAGGATTTAATAATCTACTAGGTTTAGGTTTTACTTCTTGTCCCCAAAGGGCTCTCTTTAGGAGAAGTTTGACACTGCACATCCAAAGTCTCACTACCTTGGTGACTCCATCTGTGAGGAAATCTAAAACAGCCATGTGAAGACAACATACAAAAATAGAGTAATACTGGTTTGCTAGTAGTTGTGCTGCTGTCCAAGTCCAGATATCAGTTATGAATGCAAAGAAATCATCATGAACATTCTAGATGCAGAAGATTCTGCATGAAAAATAACCAGAGTACGAGACATATGGTTCTCAGCCATATCCTGACATTTGAACTGCCCTAGCTAAAGTGCCATTATGACAGAGTCAGCTCATCTATACAGATCCCCACTCAAATTCTTTTAAAAAATTTTTTGTATTTATTTCCTAAATTTACATTTAATCACTGTGCATCTTTACAGTGTACAACATGATTATTCCCAGCATGAATAGAGTGGTATCGGTCAAGTCCAAGACATTACCATACATGTTATCATCAGCAGATAACTTTTCATTTTGCATCTATTAAATAATCCCCTCCCTTGTACCCCCTATTACTCAACCTCTAGAAACCTCCAATAGTATCTCTAGTATCCCATTGCCCTCCTTGCTATCATACCTTCCAATCTGTCAATTACTGCCACAGAGTGCAGACATTTAGTATATGTTAAGTGGAGATATATAATATCTGTATTTCATAGTGTGGCTTGCTTCACTTAGCATAAAATCTTCCATATTCATCCACTTTATATCAAATGTCCAGGTCTCACAGTTTTTTATGGCTGAATAGTATTTCATGAAGTGCATGTTCCATATTTTACAATTCATTAATCTGCTTTAAGACATTTGGGTTTATTTCATGTCCTAGGAATTGTAAATAATGTTGAAATAAATGTGGGTTGTGCAAGTGTTTTCTTGACTGAGGGTTTTCCTATCCTCTGGAAGATACCTAAGTGCAGAATTACTGGGTCGTATGGTAGTTCTATTTGTTGGTTTCTGAGGAATCTCCAGATCATTCTCCACAAT
Source organism: Tupaia belangeri chinensis (assembly GCF_000334495.1). Classification (NCBI taxonomy): domain Eukaryota; kingdom Metazoa; phylum Chordata; class Mammalia; order Scandentia; family Tupaiidae; genus Tupaia; species Tupaia belangeri. The sequence continues at coordinate 1,194,659 of NW_006159547.1, read as the reverse complement.
GGTTGTACTAATTTACATTCCCACCAACAGTGTAAGAGGGTTCCCTTTTCACTGTAACTTCCCCAGCACTCATCATTCTTTATTTTTAAAATCTTAGCCATTCTGACCAGGGTTAGGTGGTATCTCATTATGTTTTTGATGTGCATTTCCCTTATGATGAGAGATGTCCTGCTCAAATTCTTGACTCACAGAATTATAAGCAGAATAAAATGAGTGCTGCTTCATGTAACTAATTTTGGATATTGGTATGGTTTGAATGTGTTTTTCAAACATTCATGTGATGAAATTTGGTTAGGGTGGAATTAAGAAGGTGAAAACTTGATCCGACTATGAATTAAGAGAATGGAGACTTTGGGAAGTGATCTGGATTAAGGTCACAGATACAGACTCAAACACAGACACATATTTTCTCTTGCTCTGTCATGTCATGTGGTGCTTTGTGCCACTTTGGGACTCTGCAGTGACCCACTAGCAAGAAAGCTCTAACCAGATACATTACTGGACCCTGGTCTTCCAAACCATGGGCTTGATAAACTATTATTCTTATAAATCAACCAGTTTCAAGATTGAGAAACAAAGAATGGACTAGGACAGATGTTTTATTATATAGTTATAAATAATAAAAATATAGGGTTTTAAAGAATAGGCTAGTATAAGACTGATTGTGTGCCTCTCTATCCTCACCTTGTGGAAACCAACATAAGTATATGTAACTCTACTTAGGGAAGAGCTGACTCTGAGGAATTATGATATACATTTTTTAAACTTGTAGCTGGCCATTATCCACATTTATCTGAATCATGCAAGATTGTATTAACTTTTTAGATGAGAATTTCTAACAATATAATTCGACAGGAACCCCTTTTTTCAAACATTATTTCTTCAGTATCATGGTTTGTCTGTCTGACTCAGAGCAACAACTGAAATTTCTGTTGCCCATCATTCTAGTGTTTCAGGGTAAAGAGGTTCATTGTGGAGGCTTAAAAAAACATAAGAATGGAAAGTCTCTCCATGGCCTTGGGGGACAATGTGGAATAAATGACTTGGAATCAAACCGACAGGAATTACATCCCAATGGATGCCATTTGGACAAATTTTTTACGTTAGTCTTTTTATCTGTATAGAAAATCACCAAGGTATTGTTACAATTAAATACGATGGCCTATGGAGAGGGCTCACTGCATATACTAGCTGCTTAATTGCCCTTATCATTTCAAGCTAAAAGAAAGATGCATCCAGAGTGGGCATAGCTCTATCCTCTTAAGTGAAGGAATCAATGAAGTCTTTATAATGTATAGGAATTCTTTTATTTAACTTCTATTTATTTCTTTTTTCCAATTATTATTATTTATACATTCCATCGCTAGACATCATTTAGATTGAAAAGAGACTTTACCCGACATGATAGACACTTTAGTCCAGCCCAGTGCAGGAGAATTTATAATGCCATGTAGATTGGCCCAATAAACTGCCGAGACAATATATGACCTGATGTGCAACAGTTTTCAGTAGTGAGCAGGAACTCAATGTAGACATGAGAATCTTTTGTGTTTATGTAACTATTAGTGTGTGCAGAAGGATCTTAGCAAGAGACATGATTCTTCCTCTTCTCTTTCATAAATAAGATTAATTGCATATATTTTTACTTAGACTAAGCTATGCAATCTTGTCCCACATCTTTATTGTTTTAAGTTTTCTTTTGTTCTTTTTTTAAGGAATTCTTTAATTTTATTTATAATTACTAATATTCTTAAATTTGCTACAGTGCATATGTGCTCACCTGAAGGAGACACAGAGAGAAATTGAGAAAGCAAACTATCAGGTCCAGGACTCAAACTGCAGTTGGCCATGTGGGAGTCCAGTACCTTAAACACCATGCCACCTGCTGGTCCCCAAAATGATATATTTTTAAAAGACAGATTTATATGAGTTGTAAGTAAATTTTGCATTTGGATTTTTCTATTATTTGTTATTAAAGTAATGATTTATTTACACTTATTTATTTACTTATTTTTATCTTACCAATGAGCCAGAAGGATACTTTAATATACCAAATAATTTAAAATCCTAGGAAACTTGAATAACCAGCCACAGAAGCAGCATCTCTTTGTTGTGGCTCACATCATGAAAGACCATCAACAAATGAAGAAATATTCAACAATTCAACAGAGCAGTAGGTTTCTTCTTGGTAGATAGCCTATGCTGCTTCCTCTCCATTAAAAAAAAATATGTGGGGTAGGTGGGTAAAGAGTTCCTTTGAATTCTATCTCAAGACTTATTTAGAAATTCTGTTCCAGATGACTTTCCATAGCATACATCACATCATTTTACTTGAAGGAAAAAAAAAATCCTTAAGAGGTCACCATATTTGCTATTTTTAGTATAATCTTTTGTCCTTCTCTAAGAAGTATCTAACTCAATTCAAAGTACAGAAATATCTGTTATTTCCACTAAAAAATCATTTAAAAGTCACTGATAAATTGAAATTTGACAAGACTCATTGATATTTTAGAATCACTTTCACCAATCCAGCTGCTTGGAGTTGATGTCCAATATTTGGTACAGGTGACTTGACTTGAAGTAGTCCATAAAAACATTGATTCTGGGATCATAAAATTCACATTTCTGGGATAGTCATAAAGTCTGTTTTTAACTTGCATCATCAAAAGCTACTTTCTTCTTACCCTGACAAGTAAATTTTTTTCCATTTATCTTTCTCTTTTTCTAAGAAATATTTTGGAGTTGTACTATTGCTCTCTCTCTCCAATGCTTTCTTAATCATTGTTTTGTTTTCTTTGCTTAGTAATTTTTGGAAGCCATTGATATGTTGTGGTACAAGACAACTGGCCTGCTGTATAACCTTGGCAACACTTTTTAATAATGGTTTATCATCTACAGTGAACAATGCAGCAGCTTTCCTCTTACGTCCTGCTCTCCCAGTTTGACCTATCCTGTGGATATATCCCACTGAGCTGGTTGGAAAGTCACAACTGATCACCAGGTTCATACCTTTAAAATTGATCCCTCTTGCCAGCAAGGCTATACAAATAAGAACCCAGATTTTTTCTGTTCTGTAGCTGTTGACTGTGTATCGCTTTGTTTCTGTGCTGTCTGTGCATGAATAACATCCACATTAATACCTTCATATATGAGCTCATGTAAAAGCTCTTTAGCTCTCTCAATGGACTGAACAATAACAAGCATAGGAAGATCAAAACTCTTTTTAACAAGTTGTCTCATTTCCAGTTTCAAATCCAACAAAGGGAAGCTCTTCTACAGTTTCTATTGCAGAATTCCTTGCTCCAGTAGATAGAGTAATGACAATGTCCAGGTTGAGCTTGCACCATCGTTCAACATCATATGCAAAAGTTGCACTGAATATAGTTCTTCTGACCTTGTGGGATGTGCAGGCCAGGAAAATGGAAGCCAGCTGCTCTCTGAAGCCAGTTTTGGCATCTTCAAACAGACTGTCTGATTCATCTACCACAAGTCACTTATTAGGTCCATTCCTGGTGGATTTTGCTTTAATAAATAGACTAGTAAATTTGGAGTCATCATAAGAATATCAAACTTCTTAGATGATTTAGGTCCAAATTTCTTGGGGGGCCATGGCTGCTTTGTGAATCATGTGTATCCTGAATCCTATTCCTCCAGAGATTTTTCTCAACTCCCAGTGAATCTGGCTAATAAGTTCTCTTGTTGGTGATATAATCAGGGCTCTGAAACCTTTATTTGTGGGTTGTTTCAGCTGAATTAAAATAGGAATGCTAAATGCCAAACTTTTTCCAGATCCTAGGAGCAGAAGACAAAAGTTCCAATCAGGTAGCATAACTGGAATGGTCTGTATTTGGATGGATGTAGGCTTCTGGAAACCTGCATCTAGAATGTTCTGAAGCAGTCAATAACTGATTTTATATTTTATATTCCTGATTAAGTTGTTGAAATGTAGCAGTTGGGTCAGGAAGATCAGTTCGTTGGGCATGAATTTTGTGTTTATTCTCTACTACTACTGCTATTGACTACCTCATCCTCAATTTGATATCTCCATAGCTATTTTTGATTTTTTTTGGTATCTACTGCTATTGTCTATTATAACTTCACATTGTTTACATCTTCTATCCTATCTCTTGTGCTTTTCTAGACAACCTTTCTCCTTCAATGGCAATTGTCAAGTGTTTTACTCTTTTTAATGAGCATCAACATGCCTGGCTTATCTTGTCATTGTAGAGGTCACCCTGCAAAGTTGGGGCAGAGACCTCAGCAAAGGACAGTCAATCCTTGCATCTGGGTTAGGAACTGTGGCTTGGAGAGGTGGCTTATGGCAGTTTCTCTTAAAAAGACCTAAACTTATAATAGGCATCATAATTGGCAAATTGAACACAGTTTGAAATCATTAGAGACATTCTTTTCTACTTATTACGAAGGACTATAATTAACTTCTCATTAGTATGATTCTCGTAGCCACCATATATACTAAGAAAGCTATCTTTACCTTCTCATTACAAGGTTGGGTTTTTCCTGGGTACATTCATAGGATTTATCCAGCAGTTTCAAAATTTCCCGGGTTTCTCCTCCTTTAGATTATAAATTAATTAAAGACAGAGATTAAGTTGTAGTAGTTATTAAATCTCCAATGTATATACTTTTCACAAGTCTCAACTCATTATCTGCCACAAGCATAAGAAACAATATTAAATGTTACCAGTAGGGCCCATATACTTTTCTATCTGTACTGAGTGACTCTAATATAAATGACTAATTCTCTAATAATTAATTAAAGGTAATTGATATTATACAACCCTATCCTATATACTTAGTATGTACACAACCGTTATCCCATTCTAGTAAAATGTGAAACTTTTTAATATTGGCTTGTTCTGTCATTTCTTCTAACCAAATACTTGACAGAAAAAGAAATTTCTTCAAGTTGGCATGTTTTCTTCAGTTCAAAAATGTTTCCTGTGACATTTTAGGTCAATTTTATTTTTACCAGTGGAAAAAATTGTCTTTTTCACTGAACCAGTTTCATTGCCATGGAAGATTAAGTGGGGGTGTCAAGGATAAGAAAACATGTCAGACATTTTGTACTCTTTCTGTCAATGGGTCATTCATTTATTCAGTCATTCACAAGGTTAGTTCATTCTTTTAGAAACAGTAGAGTCCTAATTTACATTTTTTATATATTTAAATGAACTAATTACTGAAAGAACAGCCACAGAGTATGAAACTCAACCCAGTGTAATAGCAAATGTGAAGGCAAAATATGACAGCTCTCCTTTCTTTAAAACTGTCTAGGATTCTTGATACGAGTACCCAGGATGCACTGGAACTCTATGTGAGAAACAGAAGTTTCTGCTCTTGCCAAAGACAGTTATTTGTTGTTCTGCTTTCCTCAGGAACTGCCATTTGTAGGAATTCTTTGCTGTGGCTGAAATCATCAACCTGATTAGAATATTCATAAAAGGAAACTCTGCTATTGAAAGTGCAGACAATAAAGAAAGAAAATCTACCAGAAAACATAAATAACACTTTTATTTCTGTCTAAATTCTGAAGAATAATATGTTTCTCTGTTGGAGCTATTGGAAAATAGTATCTTACTGACATTACACTAAGTGTTCTTGTCATACTGATAACCATGTTGTAAACGCAAGACAGCCTGTTTCCCTCACAGGGAGGAACTTAAATTCTAATTACTTCACAGAGGCATAGTCTGGCTCTGAGGCCACTGAGCGGGGCTTCTTCATAGCAGGGAGATTTAGGTAGCTAGCACATTGAAGAAACGCTGGACTTTGACCACCTTCTTTCAGAGTCATTTTCTTATTTTCACACTCTGTTAGTATCTTTATATTATAATAATAATGCTCCTCTCTTAGTATGTCATGTTTTTCTCACCAAATCCTCTGGGCCTATGACTTTTATAAGGATAATTCCATACCTAGTAGTTAAGGGAGCCAGATCCCACATGGAAAATTGCCATTAAAATCCCAGCACTGTCAGCCTAGAAAAACAGGTGGAGCACATTTGAGTGCCTGCTTCAAAACCCAACGTAATGGAGAAATAGAAGAGAAGGGATTGCAATGTGGTCACAACCCATTGTGGGGTGCTTTCTCCTTCTTTATCTCTGTCTCTCTGGTGAGCACATATGCCGTCTGAAATTAAAAAAGAAAGTTAATTTAAAAAGAAAATTCAATATTCTACAATCTGTTTCATAGGTATGTTCAGGCCATGCAAAGAATTGTTCTATTTCTCATCATATCCAGTATAATCCTAGTCTTTGCTGAGGTCTATTCTACCTCTCACAATATTTCCAATGGATGCAGAACTCCAGGAAGACTCATATTACTTAGAAAAACCAACTTTTCTACAATTGACAACACACATACAATAAAAAGGTTCATTGTAATTTTGCAGTTATGAAAACTTTCAAATTTGTAAATCTGCAGGATAAAACTTTTTAAAATAAAAAATAAATAAAATAAGGATAATATTATAGTAAGGGAAATGTGCCATGATCTCACATGAAAAGTACTGCATGATCTCACTTGTATTTGGAATCTGAAACAAGTCAAAGTACAGAAGTAGAAAGTAAAATGTGGTTCGTAGAGGCTTTGGCAGGGCAATATGCTGTTAAAGCATGCACGGTTTCAGTTGATTAAGTTCTAGGAGTCTGTTGACTACAGTTCATATACTTAGCTTGACTTGATCATTTCACAGCATACACATATATCAAAAAATCAAGCTGTATACCTGAAATATATATGATAGAAATAATTTAAACATAAATAAAATTTAAAAGAAGATGTCAACTCTGTAATCCATCTAAATAATAGTTAATGCAATGAGTTGATTTTTTTTTTAGATTAGAATCAAATAAGTCCCTGTGAAGCAAAAATCAAAACATTAAATATAGGCAGGTTGCTGCTGATTATTTGTTTTGTGACCTAGCGTTATTTTGCAAGTGGAACAGTTGTTTTTGGGTCAACTCTCTGTTCTAGGATATATGCAGCTGTCTTGATCCCTTGATGGATGAATTTATGAGAGCACACAATGATGTGAAAACATTTTGACAACCCAGTTTACTATATATACACACCAATATGTATGTATATACACACACACATACACATGCAGATCTTCAAAAAGTTGATAGAAAAGTTTTTTACACCAAAATGAATTTACACTAATTTTTTGTTTGTTTTTAAAATGACAATCTCTTTAATAAATAGTATTGAGAAAACTGAATATCTACACCCAGAAGAATGAAATTAGATCCTCATTTCACACCATACACAAAATTCAACTTGAAATGGATTAAAGACTTAAATATGAGACATGAGACTATAAAACTATTCAAAGAAAATAAAGGGGTGAATCTCCATGACCATATTCTGGATAATGCTATCTGTCTATATATCTGTCTATCTCTATCATCTATTTATTTTTAAAATACAATTTCAAAATCATATGCAACAAAAGCAAAAATAGACAAATAGGAATACGTGAAACTAAAAGACTTCTGTATAGCCAAGGAAAAATCAACAGAGTGACTAAACAACTTATGGAATGGAAGAAAATATTTGCAAACCATACTGATAAGTAGTTATATTCAACATATATAAGGCATTCAAACAACTCATCATCCTCCCACACTATCTCAAGTGTCAACAGTTGTTTTCCATTCCTTTTTCCTCCTACATTTTATTGATTCACAAAATATCCTAATTAATCTAACTACTTTCAATAGCAAGTTCAGCTGAGATATATGTATATATCTGTGAATACATACACTAATTTGTTATAACATATCTGAACAAGATCTAGTTTGAGCCACTAAGAAGGATAAGTCATCAATTTGAAAAGAACCTCTGTCAGAGCACTATGAAATTTCCAAAAATTCAAACAAGAACAAACATCAGATTAATGGTGATGTTTTGGTGGACGAATGTTGAGATCACTGATACATTACGAAAAGTTTATGTGAACAATGGTCCAAAGGAAACAGCAGTTAACATATGGATATCTCATTTTAAGAAGGGACAAAGCAATGTTGAAGATTATGCCCACAGTCGCAGACAACTCGCAAGGAAACTTGCATGGAATAAAATTCATCTTATTTGTGCCCTGATGGAAGAAAATCAGTGATTCACACAGAAAATAGCCAACACCATGGACACATCAATTGGTTCAACTTATACAATTCTGTCTGAAAAATTAAAATTAAGTGAATTTTCTGGTCAATAGGTACTAAAACTGTTGAGTCTACAACAGCTGCAGAAAAGAGCACAACTTTAAATGGACAGGGAAAGACTGGATATTTTAGAATGATTGTGTGAATTCAGGCTTTTTTCTTTTTCACCAAATCTCCTGCACTAATGTGGATATATTTTAATAAAGAAATATCTGCAGGCAATATCTACAGAACACACACGTTTTTGATGTTATTTAGTAACTTTATTTTTAAACTTCTCCCGTGCAGTGTCTTAACATTGAGTAGCTTTTATTTTCATGAGCATGGTATGTGTGCTAATCATTTTCACATCCATTTTTATTTACTAGACTCCGAGGACTCCATAATATTGCCCATTAGATGCATCCTTTTCCTCCTCTAGATTCTGGCACATTTTGAGGCTTGGCATAGTCTACATTCCTAGAGTGCCTAAATATTCTTTCTCTTCATGATTTCTCCCTTTATAGGGTACCAGGCCATTTTTTCACTTCCTCTAGTAGGTAACACTGTTTTTATTTTATGGTATAACTTCTCCATCTCAGAAGGAAAAGAGGAAGATCATATAAAGTGTTAACTAAGTATCTAAGAAGGTTCATTTTTCAGGCACTGTAATTCAGAGGATCATTAATTGAAGAGAGTTCTTTCCTGAACCCAAGGCTTGAAACCTGACTTCCTTTGTGTAGCACACAGCTGGTAGGAGACCGAAAATTGAAAGGACAGTTTTCTATCTGATAGTCACTTTTCAAATTGCTCTGAGAAGTACGTGTTTGCTAGTCTATGAAATATGTAGAACACAGAGTAGCCAAATGTATACAAATTCTGTCATTTAAAACCTCATTAAATAAAGATTTCGAAGAACTGAAAAAGAGTATAAATACTTTTTCTCTCTTTTTTTAAAAAAATGAATTCACTTTGTATTTCAGAACTATTTCTTTTCTGTCCAAGTATCTCTTTCCAACTATATTATTAATATTATGTACTGACCCTTATCTTGAGTTTTTAATGATGAATAAATATATCTATAATTTTTGTACATATAGAAATTACTTTGTTTGGTAAAATTGCACAAAATTTTCTGAGAAAGAAAAATTTTAAAGGGACACTCAAAGAGGATTTTGTACATAGTCGTAGTAGGTCAAGCTTCAGAGTTGAATTTCAAAAAGGTAACTGCATTGCTTCAGGAGAATCTATTGAAACTACATAACATTTTATAAATAATATGATTAACTCATAAGTCTCAGTATCTTTAGTGGGATAACCAATGAATAAAGCTAAGCAGAAGCAACCAAGCAAAAAACCTGAATAATAAAATATTACAATGGAAAATGTGAGCATGTGTTGATGAAAAGTCCAGTATATATCTTAAGTTGACTTCACACTTACAGAAAATATGTACTTTTTTGAATTTGAATAGTGTGTATAATATCTCTAAAGCACAAGAGACACTCTTTGAGTTTTCAACTCAAGTGGTTTGTGATGAGTTTGTTTATTAAGCTAAATGCCAGGCACCATTCAAAGCACAAGGAATGCAGTTGATAACGTCCATATTTATGGACCTATAATATTCTTTCTCTGTGGTCCACTGATGACATTAGGAGACACACATTCCAATATAAAGAGAGATAATGTACAAGATGCAAGGAAATTAAATGTGGAATACAAGTGATCTCCAAAATTCATGGAAAATGCCTATTTTGAAAATCTATGCATGAGTTTTGCACTAAAATAAATTTATACTTTAATTCTGTTCACTAATGAACTTTCTGAAGTCCCTCATATGCCTGAGAAAAATTAAAGGGGCTTAATTTTCAAAGAAATAGTGATAAGCCATTTAAGAAACTTCCTATAAACCATAAAATACTTCTGGACAAGTAAAATCAGGTTGTGATGAAAAGTTTTCATTCGTACTTTTCTTCATTCCCTTAAGTCTTGAAGTCTCTTTATGCTCAAATACCCAAGTAATAGCTCATTAACTGTAACCATGTTTGTTCCTTTTCATTGCAATTCTATTTTAAGCATGACAGAGAATCAAATGGCATATTACTAAAGGGTAAAAATTAGTGCAGGTGAAGGATTTTAGGACAACACGAGAAGCTACTTTGCATCATAAATATTCTGCTAAATATTTAGAGACAGAGGTGGCTTGAGGGAACATTTCACATTTACCCCTGAAGCAATGTGACATTTATTACCTTTTAATTATTTTAACAATAAGATCAAAATTAGAACACCACAACGTGGAAAGAACGTTTACTTTTGTTATCAAGTTGACTAAGTTGGCATAAACATCAAAGCACAAACCAGTTCCCCATCTTTGTCAATTGGTGGAGATCTAACATAATACTGCTTAAAAAAAAAATGCCTCTGGTGCACATGGCTTACAAACCATATAAACGCTTCTAAGGGATTTTAGCATCTTCAAATGTCTCCATTTGGCATAGCTTCCTTCTGCATAAGGGATTTAGATTTGGTCCCAGTCCAGTAAATGGAGAACCTAAATTAGGCCTGACACAGCCAAGAACTATATGTGTATTATGTATACGCTGTAGAGGGGTGAGTAATGGGATAGGGGATGAGCGCGAAAGTTTTATGAAGCAGCGAATCAATAACAATAGACGACCAGAAAAAAACATCTCCAGGATGCTTTCACCTTAACTAAATGGGAAATCTGACTGCTTTATAGAGCTGTGATACAGTAATGGCAGGAATCTCATATTTTGTTGCTTTTAGTTCTTACACTATGGCTCTTGGGGATACAAATACATACTGGTGACCAATGAATAATTAGGGAAAGTATAAAGCCACAGATCATGACATTTTTCTATAGATCTTGATTATTAAAAGCTGAAATAAACATGTGATTGAGACATTATGGACATAACCAGTGAAATCAATCTTAATTTCAATTATTTTGGCCACTCGGTAGTCTCAGGAATAGGCTCATACAACTTTTTTTTCTTTTTTATAATGGGTTGTTGGTATAGGGTGTGTTCACTTGCCAGAGAGAGACAGAGAGAAGGAAAGTGAGAAATCATTCCCCAGAGGGAATGTCAACACTGCAATTTCGTCTCCTCTATTCTCCTCTTGGGATTTTGGGCATGCATGCACATATGTATGTTCTTTGTAATTTCCTTTTTTCTTTTTCTTTTCTTTCTTCTTTTTTTAATCCTTCAAACTTTTATTTAAGTGCAACAATCCAGGATGGATCTTAGATCTTGAAAAATAGGGAACGCTTCACGAACGTGCATGTCCTCCTTGCCCAGGGGCCATGCTAATCTTCTTTGCATTGTTCCAAGTTTAGTATATGTGCTGCCGAGGTAAGCACCCCTTTGTGATTTTCAAGCTGCGGGGTTAGGAACTTGAGCGACAGTTGGCCACATGGGAGCCCAGCCCTTTAGTTGTTATACCACCTACTGGCCCCCGTACAATATTTTCTGGACATTTGCAAACCGATTCATCACGTGATCACTAGGAACTGAGGACATACACGCGAGGCCAATGGCACAGCTATCCCAGTCTTTGTCATTAGTACTAAACAACATGGTTGTGGAAAATGTACTAGCTGTCTTTTAAGGCAGCAGTTTCAAAGGCATTTTAAGATACACACCAAATTACCAAAGGTTTTTCTTTCTAACCTGTTATTGTATAAAAAGTCTATATATAATTGATTTTTGTTTTAATACCATATAGCCTATCTTCAAAATAATTACTCAGTTACCTGCTGAATATAGAAAAAAAATGCTCTTTATGTAGAAAAAAGAAATTTTTTAAACTATCATTTAGGATTTTAGAAAAAGCATACACTGGGGCCAGAAGATGGCATAGTGATTAAGGTGCTGACTCCCACATGGTTGACCATGGCTCAAGTTCTGGACCTGGCAGATTGTAATGGGTACATGTGCTGCATATGAGCCCAAAATCCCAATAAGAGAATGAAGGAGAAGGGATTGTGGAGTGGCCCTCCCTAATGAGGGGGATTGGTTTCTCACTTTCTCTCTCTTTGTCTGTCTCTTTCCAGCAAATGCATGTGCCCTACAGAAAAAAAAAATCTTTCTCTCTCAAAAAAAAGCATACACTTAAATTTTTTTTTTTTTTTTAGAAATTTTTGCTATAGAGTGTGTGCACTCACCAAAAAAGACAGAGAGAGACAGAGAGACAGAAAGCAAGCGATGGCCACGCTGCAAACTTTTCTCCTCCATTCTCTTTTTGGGATCTTGGGCACACACGCACACGTGCCCAGTGTGAGTTTAAGCCACTGGGTCCGGGACTCAAACTGCAGTCGACTACATGGGAATCAGCAAATTAGAAAATGTGAATGATATAGATCAACTAAATATATGTAAATATAAAAAATAATCAAAACAGATGCACATAGATGTGAAAAACTTCAACAAATCTGTAACCATTCAATAAGTTTAGTAGGTACAATCAAAGCAATAAATAACATTCCTCGCAATGCACCTCCTGACCAGATGAATACTAAACATACTAAAAAGAAATGTGAAAGTGAGAATTTTGACTTATGCCTAAGTCTAAGAAAAAAGAATAATTCAATATTTAAATTTTATTTGCTCTACTTTTTTTGTACATACTTTCTATTGGGTTGAAAAGTTATGTGACATTTCTAGTTTATCAAGAAATTTTATCATGAATGGATTTGAATTTTACTATATGACTTTTCTACGTATTTGTCTCAGTATTTTAGTGTAGTAAATTTTTACCAATTGAATATATCACATAATACTAATCTTGAAATCCTGTGATACACAACTGGACATGATGTGACATATTTATTCTGTGTTACAGCGCTGCATTTGTTTTTATATTTTATTTAGCGTTTATGGAAAAACGCTGGCCTATAATTTTCTTTTCTCATAAGTTCTTATATGATATGGGTCAAGATTAGACTCAGTACATGTAATGAATTACAAAATGTTCATACTTTTTCTATTCTCTAACAGATTTATACACACTACTGAGAATATTTCTTCCTTGAATGTTTGAGGGAACTTACTGATGAAATCTGGCCAGGAAGTGTATTTGTGAAGAATTTTTTAAATTATTTTTATTGTATGTACTAAGCTTACTGAATTGTTGTACATTTATCAAGGTATTTTATTTCTATATGTGTCTGTTTTGGTTATTTTTTATATTTATATATATTTAGTTCATTTATTTCATTTACATTTTCTAATTTTTGACATAAAATTTCTTATAATATCATTTGGCTGGTTTGTTTAATATCTGCAACACCTCTAGCAATGTTTCCTTTGTCTTGTCTGGCTGGTTACTTTAAACTTCTTTCACGTTTTTACTGCTCCCTCATGCCAGAGTATCCCATTTTAGAGAGAGTTAAGAAAATGTATTTTGTTTACCAGCCATAGTATCACAGAGTTAATGCAACTGTTGGCAATGATGAGGCAATTTGGGATGGTTCTGAGTTCACCTCCTGATTTCCTTGAGCATACCAGGTACATTCACGCTTGTGTTCATGATCCTGGTTGGCTGAGGCTAGGAGGAGGATTGTAGTACAATAATGCTGTTTAGGTGTCTCTGTCTTTCTCTAGTTCCATCTCTCATGGGGGAAAAGAAAGTAAACTTTACACAAAATATAAGAGAAGAAAATTGATTTGTTAGTTCTTTTTATTGTATATTTGACTCTCTAAAAAATTTTTGTTTATTTTCCCAGGAATAACAGAGACAGAGATAGAGAAAGAGGGAGAGAGAAGAAAAGACAATCCCCAAAGGGTCTTCATATTGTGGTTCACCCCAGCTTTAGTCAACCCTAGATTGTGGTCATGTGAACATGCTCAGTGTTTTCAGAGAGGTTTCTAGATACAAACCCAGAACCTTCCCAAAGGAGTCAGCCTCTCAGAGCATGGTGTTATCACTGTAGCACTGCCAACTCTCATTATGCATTGTCTACTTCTTAATATTTTCATCTCTATGAATTTCTCCCTTTGGCGCTATCCATGTTTACTGTGATATTATTCTGAATTCTAAAATGAGATCCAAGCTCCTTAATTTTCACTGCTTTCTTTTCTTGATATGTATTTTAATGAGTCCAACTACTTTATAATAAACTATTTTATTAACATTCAATTGAACTTATTTTTGTTTATCCTTTTAAAATTATCCTGTTTATTCTTTCTAATCAGTTGCATATTTTTACCATTACACCCATGTCTTCACCTACTAACTTCAAAGTTATCCTGGTAAGTACAACAATCATAAGTTTTCCCGTATACTTTTGTCCACTCTGTCATATTATTAATCCACATACATACTCTCAAGTGTGCATTAGTATTCAATTAATCTATAATAACTTGTTTCCAATCTTGCTCTGATTTGTTATTTATCACAACTCTCTTTAATGCTCCATCTACTCCAGACTAAACTCTTCACTATTATTTCATCTTTGCCCAGTTAAAGATTCTTCATCTCATGTGGAATATCCTTCCTGAATGTCTACATGTGAACAGCCCTCAGTTCACAGAGTAAAAATTTGTCATAGACTTTCCAGGCTTCTTCAATCAAAACATAGTTTTCTTCCTTTCAAATTAGAGGTACTATACGTACAACTTAATTTCAACCTTATTTGAGTACATGCCATTTCTATTCTCCTAAAGAATATGCTTAGGTTTAAATGTCAATGCTCATCTTATCTTGGAACATCTCACCATTTTTTTTAATTGCTTTACTTAACAGGTAAAGTATAAATGTAGAAGGATTGATTGAATGAAGAATGAATGCATAAATTGTCCTTGGAAGATTGAAAATTGGCATTCATTCAGTTAGACACTCAAAATTGCTTCCACAAGAAAGTGGCATTCTTCTTGTAGGAGATACTCAGTGATTGATCCTATTAGATTGGAACAGCACCTGTTTCTCTTTTAATGTATTTTCAGTGCATATCAAGCATGTTTGATAATGCAGGCTATAATTGTTCTAAATTGGTTTGAGTCTTGTGAAATAATAAATGAGGCAATTTTGTCTTCAAAGACAATGGACTTTAATGAGAATATTTCTGTATCTGGCAATTTGCAGTCATAATTTATTTATAGCAGGGCTTATGATTCATCATTACAATTTCTTTCAAATTTTGTAAGAAAAATCATTTCTATGAGTGCAAGTATCTTATTCTGGCAGCTGTTCTTCACTAGCTGATATTTTCTGCAAACTCTAAACTTAGCATTTGCAGTTTTCAGCCTAATTTTTCTTTGTTTACATTTAGAATATTTCCACCATATAAAAACAGTCTCATCATAAGAAAGCAAGGAAGAAACAGGGCCTGTTAGCACACTCTAGTCCTCTCTGATCCCAGGTGAACTTGTTGGTAGCAGAAATTATTCCTTCCCCTTGGTGAGAATCTATAAAAAGAAAGTAGATCAAATTATTTTTGTTCCAGAAGGCTCATTGTGCTCAAAGGGTTTCTTTAGAAACATTTGCTTTGTGAAGATTTAGCCGCTTCCCCAAGGTTCTAAAAATGACATTTATTTTTTATTGTATTTTCAAGGAACTGTAATCTCTAGTTGCTGAGGAAGAGGTTGACATTATCCCAGCACTATTGTAGAATTTGGAGCCAATTTCAATCTCTGTTTATTGCTTTCATTCTATCTATGTTCATCTTGTGACAGATCCATCACGCACCTGTGAGGCATCTGAGGGGCTGGGGAATACCTAGGTAATGACTGACTACCTGAAACTTTGTAGCTGCATTTGAAATCACCCGGGGGGCAATAAAAGGGCCTGGCATAAAAGAAGGAGCTGGGATAATAGAATGGTTGCCAGACTCACTCCAGCTTCTTCCATATTATTTGGCTAAACGGTTGTCCGACATATTCGGGTCATATTAATTTCCATATCAGTTTGTTGTAATGTTAATTATTTATATACACACATACTCATTTGTCTCATTTGTATGGAAATTAAATCTGATAAATGCTAAGCAGAAAAGTCAAGACTTTCATCAGGAGAAGAGCCAGGTATTGTCAGACACTCTGCAGCCTAGTGTAATGCAGAAGATGCACAGATTGATGCTGAAAAGAGGCGATCCAAACCAAAGATTCTGAGGATGGGATTCCAGCCTGAGACTAAAACAAGCAAGCAAACATATATACATGCAAACAGCAGAGCTCGAGGCAACCATAGTGTGTGTGAGAGTGTGTGTGTCTGTGTGGCTTCAAGCAAAAGATAAACTTTGTCCTTCGAACTGATAGCCTTCATTAAGAGACAACTAGGAGTGGTGAGAATAAAGAATGCTTTTGTGTTGGACGAAATTTCTCATGGCAGATCCACCACTCGTTAGTGTTGACAAATCACTTTACTTCTCTGAAACACGGTGGATTTATTTTTTAAATGGAGCTGATAAGACTTATATCACAAACTATTAAGAGACTTAAGTGGAAAGAGGCATAGAAAGTGTCTGACATAGGCCCAGGCACATTGGTACAGACAGTAGGGCACCACTGTGCAGGAGTGTCGTCACAGGGGAAGCCTGGTTTTAGATTCCAGGTTGACCAGAACATGTGTTCCCCCAAATGCATGCTTACGATCCTAGATGGCCAGGAGGCTGGGGTGCAGTGTGGTGTGAAACAAGGGTATGTCTCTTTCTCTTTCTCTTTCTCTTTCTCTTTCTCTTTCTCTTTCTCTTTCTCTTTCTCTTTCTTTCTCTTTCTCTCTTTCTCTTTCTCTTTCTCTTTCTCGTTCTTTTCTTTCTTTCTCTTATGAAAGAAATAAAATTCTAAAATTTAAAAAGAAAATATCCAACAAGTCTTTTTAGTTTCCCATTAGAAAATATAGCACTCATTTGACTACATTATGAGGCCACCTCAATATGGCCCTTTTTCTTCTTTTTTAGGTTTTTGTCATAGAGCATATGCACTCTCCAAAGATTAGAGAAAGTGAGAAATCGCTCTCAGAGTAGATGACCATGCCATAATTCCTTCTCCTTCAGTCTCCTCTCAGGTTTTGTATGCAGATTTGTGGTATGCAGGCATATGTGCCTGGCATGATTTTCAAGCCTTGTGAGTCTGGGACTTGATTGTGGGCAGTCAGTGCCTTAATCACCACACTACCTGTTGGCCGGGCTTTTTTTTTTAGTTGTTAGATAGTGTATGTGCTTGCTAAAGATAGATAGATAGATAGATAGAGAGAAAACACCAATGGAACTTGTCACACTACAATCCTTTTCCTCTATTTTGTCACTTCATCAGGATTTGGGGTACCAGGGACATATACTCGGTGTGTCTTTCATGATGCCCATATGCCTGTGTGTTCTACAAGTCACTGGGGTCAGGATTCAAACTGACATCATGCCAGATGGAAAACAACTCCCTTAATCACTGTTTTATGGGCTAGCCAGCTTGTCTTAAACTAATAGGCATATGACCTTAATACTGTTACACACAAATACTTCCATATGTGAACGATTCTGAGCTGTTTCTTATATAAATGCTTGGTTTTAATGACACCCTTGCTTCCTCAAAACCTGGTTCCATTATTTATCTTCAATTTTTGGCCTCTTTCTTTTAAGCTCAACTCTACCTGGTATTCTAAATTTCTCATTCAATAATGGTACTCTTTCTTTCTCACTGGCTCCTTAGTGAAATATACCTTTTTTTACTCTCCTCACTGCCACACCATAAGGATCCATAGATTTTTTTTTTTTTTGTCTTTCAGTTTAAGATGTATTTATATAATTAGAAATGTTAAATTGTCAATGTATTCAGTGGGGGACAGTGGCCTACCTCAGAGTTAATTTGGAACATGATTTCTTTTTCAAACCCATTTCAAATATTATCTAAAAGCCTTTCTACTGAAACCCCACAATTTTCTCATGTTATTCTTCTAGCACATTCTCATTTCACAAAAAAAGAGTATTAAAAACATTGTATTTTGTTAGTTTTATATGTCTGCGTATATTTCACTATGCAGATGACTCATGGCATTGTGCAGTTTGGGGGTAGATATTGTCCATGTAGTAAGTGACTGCTGCATATCTGACTGTACTTGTTCTCATACATTTATCTTCTCTCATTTAAATTCGTTTGATGTTATGGTAAGGGTCACCTCTAGCTACACTTTAAATGTGTGTACTTAAATGCATAGATTTTATTTTTAATATAAGTATGCTGTCTTTTATTTATTTATTTGTAATTGATATTGTCTCTTCATTTCTGGAACTTAGAACGTATTTGTTTAAACATTCAATGTCGCTAGGAAATATGAAGTGATTTCTGTGCTTACAAATCCACCTCATTTTATATCTTTTATTAATAACACAATTCTACGGAGACAAAAGTCTTGTTTTATTAATGTCTGTAGCTAGGGCATATTTTGTTTGTAAATATCTGACAGACATGTGTGTGTCTAGTATGAACATACTGTTTGATCTGGCTGATGTTTTATCAAGGAAGCGCTTGTTTATAAGGTACATACACATACATGTATATGGACTTGAAAAATATTGAAAAATGGAATTAAAATACAAACATATTTTAGAGAAAAACTTTTGAAATCTATGAATAATTTTTCCTAATATACATTTTCCATGAACTTTTTAAAGACCCCATGTATATCTACAGCACAATTAGAATTGGTGATAATAGCCTAGCTACAGTGGTGTGATAATGGTGCTGCTATGTGATGCTAGAGGTCGTTGCAGAGAGGCTCTGGGTTTGCTTTCTGCGTCTACCTGAACATCTGGGCATGCCTATGAGGGTGCCCATGATCCTGACTAGCTGCAGTTCTGGGGGTAGGGTAGTGGCATGCAGGCTCTATTGGGAGTGTCCCTGCCTCTGGAAATAAATAAATAAATAAATAAATAAATAAATAAATAAAATTGATGATATTAATGATACTCTTAGGGTACTTCCAATACCAAAGAACCTGTTGAGTCATCTTAAAAGTTGTGTCCACCTCTGCTAATGCACTCTGGCTGATGCTGCTACTCAGCAAGCTGAGGGCATGTGGGAGGATGGGGCTATTTTTCCAGCCCACCCTCAAAGGCGGGTATGGAGAAACACCTGCAGTTCCAGCTATTCAGGATGCTGAGGCCGGCAGGTAGATTGTGACTTGGCAATACCATGTCTAATAAAAAAACATATCAAGTCTGCTATTTTTAGTGTAATGGGCATGGCACTGCCTTATATTATACATTTTTGAAAAAGACCAAAATATTCAATTTGAATGAAAAGCCACACTCTCTACTCCCTTAGAATTCTAAAACATATGATAAAGGGCTGGGGTTAGAATCCCAGCTTTCATACTTACTCCGATACTGGGAACACCTTACTGACAGCTTTTAACACCTACTTGGGTTATGTGTAAATTGGAAATAATGGCACCTCTCTTCTAAATTTATTGGGAGGATAAATAAAATGAAGACAGGACAATTCTCACAAGGCATTTCTGCTTTAGCACTTCTCAGAACAGTTGGGTTTCTCCCTTCATCCAACCCTGTTTCCTTTTTCTCCTTTCCAAAGTTGTTCATCCAAATAGTATTCTGCAGTATACTTGAGTACTAAAGTCTCACAATCTGCTTCCTAGAAAGCCAAGTAGCCAAACATGTTGTTCTTCTCTCAGTGGGGTCTAATCAGACTTTAAAATCCTGCTGTCAGGTTGGTTTCTCATCTAACATTAATTTGTCAGGAAATTTGAACAAAATCACATACTATTAAAAATTACACAATTTCCCAACAGGATAGTGGAGGAATAAGCTGATGTATTCTCATTTTGAGACAATTAAAATTTGTACTCAAACACATGTGCTCATAATAGCATACAGTCAATTTTTTCCCCCCATGGCCCAAACTTTTTAGAATTATATTAAAATTCTCCTTGAGTTAAGAAAATAATTTTCATTTTTTAAACATTTTAGAATAATACTAACATTGTTTTTGAATTGAGAAAATGATTTTCATTTTTAAAGTATGGTTTATCATCTCTTCAACTACCTAATTTTTTTTTCCATGTTAGTCCACTTCATGTAGCTATAACAGAATATTTGAGACTGGGTAATTTATAAGGAAAGAAAAATTATTCAGTTCACAGTTCTGGATGGTTGGAAATCTATGATTAAGAGACCCATGTATGGCTGAGTTTTACCGGGGTAGGCTCACAGCTGGCTGAGGAAAAATCTGGTGCTCACTTTCTTTTTCTTCATCCAAGTGAATGATATCTCTCTACACAAGGATGTCTGGGGCTGGGAAGAGGTGACAGATAATGTAAAACTATCTTTTCATATTTCCATGCTATAATCCTTCCCATTATTTCATTAGCTCTTGTGAAGGTGTTTGCATGTAAGAATTGTTGCACAAATCAGTGTTTCTGTGGTGGGACAAGCAACTAGAAAGTCGTATTTCACCATTTTGATGATGTCTAGCCCAACAGCAAATTCGAAATTCAAATTCAAATGAAAAAAAACCATCTTATATGAGGAGACTTCACAAAGTTCTTAGAAAAGTTGAATTAAAGTACAAGTTTATTTTGGAGTGAAAAATTTTTCTTAAAATTTATGTAGTTTTCATGTATTTTCTTTCTCTCTCTGTCTCTCTGTCTCTAGTGACCACACATGTCATATAACAAAACAAAAACAAAAAAGAGGAAAGAACGAAAGAAAGCACAAAAACAGGCAATATTCTCTATAATTAATGACCTGGGGAATTCAGTGGAAAAAACAAATAGAGGTGTCACAGTTTTAATAATCTGAAAGGGCTTTCCATTTTCCTATAATAATTCATTTGTAGAAAGGATTTATAAAAAAGATTTTAAATGAAGATTTCAGAAAAATCTATAAAATATCACTTTTGTCTACAAAGAAGCTGTTGAATTGGTAACCATATGTTATTTATATTTAGTTGAATGGATTCCTCAGCCCTGTTTTAGCACAACAATAATGATAAACATTGGTGGAGGTTAATGGGGATAATTGCTCACTTCAGCTACTGCTACTGACAGATAAATCCCTAGTAAAGAAATGATTGCAGTCAAGTGCATAATCACCCTGCCCTAGGGATCTCTGAAGTCTTAATCAAAATTACTTTTGTTAAGCCATTTTTAACAATTACCTTTCCTATTTGAAAAAAAGTGATCATGATCTATTGCAGAGATATTTTGTTTTAATCTCCTAAACATATAACACTGTGTGTGATGGGCTTTCTTTCATTTTGCAAATATTATTTCCTTTAATTCATATTAAATTCCATATTGTCTCTGTTTGGGCTGCTGTAATAAAATACTATAGACTGGGTCACTTCTGAACAATAGAAATTTATTTCTCACAGTTCTGAACGCTGAAGAGCACAACATCAAGGGCTGGAAAACTGGATGTCAAATGCTCGTGCATTCCTCATAGACAACACCTTCTAGCAGTGTCCTAGAACAATGGAGGGGGCAAGGCCACTCTCTGGGCCTCAGTTATTTATATGGACACTAATCACATTATTAGGGCTCCACGCTCATGGGTCATGACTTAATCACTTCTTTTTATTTTAAACTTATTTGCATTCATTCATTGCACATCATTACAGTATACAAATGGGATTTTCTATCCAGAATATACTGTATATTTTGGCTCAATGAAGGATATTACCATAATTTTCCATTTCTTGTTTCTTAGATATGTTGCTTCTTTTTCCTCTTCCCCTTGATTCCTCCCTTTCACCCTCAGCCATTTCCCATCATTATCCCACACTGTCTCTGGTATCTACAGTTGTTTTCTATGCCTTTTTTTTTTCACATTTTATTGACTCACAAAAGATCTCAGTTAATCTAAATATTTTCAGGGCAGGCAGGTGGTATTGTTGTTGTGGCACTGGGCTCCCACATGGCCAACCATGATTTGAGTCCTGGACCTGGAGGTTTGTTTTCTCACTTTACCTTTCTTTCTCTCTCTCTGATAAAATTTTAAATAAATAATAATACTAACAAATAAAATTAAATAAATATTTCTTTAAAAAAATCTAAATATTTGCTATAGCAAGGGCAGCTGATATACACATAGCTATGAACACATGTCTGACTTTAGGCATAAATCTCAGTGACTAGAATGAACATACTATAATGGTCTCACCTATTAATACTATCACATTGGTAATTAACTTTCAACATATGAATTGTGGGAGGAAGCATTTAAAACATAGTAAGGAGAGTTCTTCTGCTCAATGCTATTTTCCCAGAAATATCATTGGTAGAAAGAAGTCTGGCTTTAGTCAAAAACCTTGTTAACTCATGCCAGCAAGCAAAATTAATCAACTAGAGTTCTTACCTCTGAAACTTTCTGTTCTGGGACTTCTCCCTTTCTTTATTCTGAAACTCAAAGGGACTGATAAAAAATGAGACTTTTGGGACCAGCAGTTGGTGTAATGGCTTTGTCGCTGGACTCCCATGTAGTAGACACGGAAGAATGCTGGACCCAGTGACTTAAACTCACGCTGGGTGTGTGTGTGTGTGTGCATTCCCAAGATCCTGAGAGGAGAATGGAGGACAAGGGACTGTAGCATGGCCATCCCTTCTGGAGGGGGGCATTTCTTACTTTCGGTCTCTGTCTCTATCTGTTTTTCGGGTGAGAGCACGTGCCCTATAGCAAAAAAACTCTTAAAAAAAGATTGTTCTCTAATATACATTATCAGATAGCAGAACTGATACCCACTATTTGACACTTTGCAGCATGACACATGCACTTTTATAGTTGAAGACATACATGGACTTATGTACTGAGATATTAGAGGATTTAAAATACTGTAAAGAGTTTATTTTTAAATCAACTACATATAATTTTTCTTTGTTCATTTCTTTGGATCTACTGGCAATGCTTTCTCCAATGTTTCTTAACATTTAAAGAATACTTCTTTCTGGGTTAAAGTGACAGATTTTTATTTTTCTTTATCTTTCACAAGTGAGAGAAGTTACTAGCATTTGTTCATATATTTATTTATGTTTTAATGTTCTGCCATTTGTTTAGGTTGAACCATATTTTCTCTTTTGTATTTTCTGCCTCATCTTTCACAAATAACTTGAACAGGAGCCTAAGATATTCTTCTTGTCAAAATGAATGTGATTTTGAAGTAAAAGATACAGCTTAATGTTTTAATGTAGCTTTAGAAGTGGATGATGTCTTCATGATTAAGGAATTCCCTCTTATTTTTTCTATGCTCCTTTAGTCTGCTAATCAAGGTGAATGTGAAAATGGCTTTTCCATTAGTATATATGAAGAAAGATTTAATATTTTTTCAAGTTGAAGAAAGTTTCCCCATGAGATTGAATTTAATGGTTTAGATTATCTTTCTTTACATCTTTATGGGAAACTATTGGACATATTTCATTATTGGGCAACAGGATGAAATTGCAAAAGGAATTGTTTCCCACAATAAGTTTCTAATTTATTTTACATGTCACTTCAGTTTTTTGTACTTAAGGATGCAAATGAATATCATATGCTTCTTTCCCATTCAAAAACACAATTTCATTTTATTACCATTTTCAGTTGAGTTCATTGTTTTTCTGTGCACAAAGGGATAGGAAGAAATCCTTTTTGAGATTATAGAGTAGAATCTCTAAAGAATGTTGTATTTCTTAATGCCATGTGAGATGGAAATTATTAAATAAATTAAATATATGGATATGCACCTCTTTGGATGGCACATTAAATATGTGATAATCATAGTCTATTCTGTATTTTCTTTGATGTCATGCATATGTTTTTCCTCAACTGCCTTTCATAAAATGCAAATATTTTCCATTATAGAGAAAGTTCTCTTGCAAAGTATCTTCTTTTAAATCATATATCATACAAGTAACAGGCAACTACTTGCACACATAGCAAGAGAAATAAATAACATGGATAAATATCTCATGCACGTTAGTCTATTAGTTGTTATAATTGTATTCGTTTGTTCATAGATAATTCTGAACAAGTTATAAAACTACAGAGATAATTTTGATGTATTTTTCTTATATTTGGTAATTTGGTATTTCTAGGAACATTATAGTGTAATAAGCCATATAGCTTCATTTTAAATATGTATGTACATATAATGTGCAAATAATAGGATTTTTCTATGTATCTGATAATTAGGAAAGGGATATTATTTAGATAAAATGTTTTAACAATTTTTATTTCTAAAATGTTTTAAAGATGCATCATATTAATATAGTTAAGAATATATCTATCCAATTTCAGTACTGAACATTGGAAAATATATGATTTTAGTTTACAGAATATCAAATAATGCCCTTTTTTATGAATGTGAATATTTTACACTGATCCTTACTAAAATAAAAATAAAAACTAAAATGCAAAATGTAGTAGATTTTGTAGTCTATGCAATAAAGAAAATTCCATTGATGTCTTGTCTATAAACAGAACTGAATAATTCATTTGTTGTATCTCTCTTGATACTTACTAAGCTAAAAAACTCTGAAGTGATGTCTACTAAACAGGTTCTACTTAGCCAGCACTGTACAACAGACGGTATCAAAGAGGACATTGTTTTTGTCCTTGAAAAGATTTGTATCTAATGGAGAAGCAAAAAAAAAAGTAATGAGAAAGCACTTAACATGGTCAAGGATTTGGTGCTTAATATAAATGCACTAGCAATTCACACAAAAGGAAGATTGATATGGAACATAATTCTAAGAGTCAGTTAAGGGCATAATGAATATTCTGTTGGATTTACTACCTGATTTTTATTTCTCTTATCTCCTCACCTTTTCCACATTAAATCCATTCTTCATTATTGACATCAACTCCAATTTCTTATTTAAAATCAATCTGGATTATGTCTTCCTACTTACCTGAGTTCTTGTTTTACTCACCACTTTAGTTTTCACTGTTTCATATATGCTCCCTTCCTATATGAAAAATTCTATGATTTAAATATGTAACTCACACATGTTTTTGACGATTCCCTTGAAGTGAGTTTCTGAGTCTTCCTATGTGTAAGGATTGTTCTAC